>NC_068370.1:19949115-20249115 GCF_020536995.1 Dreissena polymorpha | reverse complement strand
TATACAGTGTACAGCCAATATACAGTGTACAGCCAATATACAGTGTACAGCCAATATACAGTGTACAGCCAATATACAGTGTACAGCCAATATACAGTGTACAGCCATATACAGGTAAGCCAATACAGTGTACAGCCAATATACAGTGTACAGCCAATATAGTGTACAGTCAATATACAGTGTACAGCCAATATACAGTGTACAGCCAATACACAGTGTACAGCCAATATACAGTGTACAGCCAATATACAGTGTACAGCCAATATACAGTGTACAGCCAATATACCATGTACAGCCAATATACAGTGTACAGCCAATATACAGTGTACAGGCAATATACAGTGTACAGGCAATATACAGTGTACAGGCAATATACAGTGTACAGCCAATATACAGTGTACAGCCAATATACAGTGTACAGCCAATATACAGTGTACAGCCAATATACAGTGTACAGCCAATATACAGTGTACAGGCAATATACAGTGTACAGCCAATATACAGTGTACAGCCAATATACAGTGTACAGCCAATATACAATGTACAGCCAATATACAGTGTACAGACAATATACAGTGTACAGCCAATATACAGTGTACAGCCAATATAGTGTACAGTCAATATACAGTGTACAGCCAATATACAGTGTACAGCCAATACACAGTGTACAGCCAATATACAGTGTACAGCCAATACACAGTGTACAGCCAATATACAGTGTACATCCAATATACAGTGTACAGCCAATATACAGTGTACAGCCAATATACAGTGTACAGCCAATATACCATGTACAGCCAATATACAGTGTACAGCCAATATACAGTGTACAGCCAATATACAGTGTACAGCCAATATACAGTGTACAGCCAATATACAGTGTACAGCCAATATACAGTGTACAGCCAATATACAGTGTACAGCCAATTATTGGGTGAGTTTGCCTCCCTTGATATTAAAGGGGCATATCAAAGTTTTTATTAAATGGTTTCTCAACACAATACGTCTTTTTCATACCTAAAATACTTGGTAAAAGTCTTAATTAAAGAAAATTAAAAAGGTAGAAACAGTTGTAGGGTCTGAAAAAAAAGTCAGAAAATCATTATCCATGAAATGTGTGGGAAGTAGCACAGTATTGATAACAAATCTGTAGTACTTATTTAAAAATTTAATGGTTCAAGTGTGGAATTCTTGTATGCATTTGGTTCAAATTTCACTGGAGGTGTGTATTAAAAAATATTGTTTACATTGTTTGTTTAGTTTCTTTATGATGTCATCAATAACTCATTTTACTTTATAGACAAATACTTAACAAGAGGGCCAAGATGGCCCTAGTTCGCTCACCTGAGAGGAGTCGGTTCATTTAATCTTTACCTAATGTCAAACATGACCTAGATATTGACCAGACAAACATCCTGGTCAAGTTTCATCATTATTGAACCAAAACTCAAGCGTAGGGAGTGTTTTTGTTTTTGTAAGATTTGAAATGATGACCTATATTTTGAGTTGACCCCCCAAACATCAAACTTTGCTTACAAGGATTTTGTATAATATAATGAAAATTTGGACAATCTAAGGGCAATAATTATGGCATTAATTATGTGATTTTGCTCATCATCAAACTTGACTGAGATCTTTCAGCAACTTTGATAAAGAATGCTTGAGAAATGTGAATGCTAGAGTGTTTACAAACCAAATGTGGACGGACTGATAGCGGACAAAGACCAATCCTAAAACCTCACCTGAGCAATCAGGTGAGCTAAAAAGTGTGTTTCACCGATCTGAGCCATTTTCCAACTTGTCCAAGAAATCAATAAAACCAATGTATTGACTAAGTTTCACGATGATTAGGCAAAAAATTAGACTTCTATAGTGTTCGATCACAAGGTTTCTCTCTATATAGTCACATAAGGAAAACTGCCCCATCCCCCTGGCAGCCATGTTTATTGACCCATCGGGACCATTTGCAAACTCATCTGAGATATATATAAAACAAATATATTCTCTAAGTTTCATGATGATTGGGCAAAAAATGTGACTTCTAGAGTGTTCACAAGCTTTTTTTACTATAAAAATATAAGAAAACTGCCCCCCCCCCCCCCCGGCAGCCATGTTATTCAACTGACCGGAGCCATTTTCCAACTCAACTCTCGTATCAAGGAAACAAATGTTCTGACCAAATTTCATGAAAATTGGGCAAAAAATGTGACTTCTAGAGTGTTCACATGTTTTCACTGTATACATATAGAGAAAAATTCCCCGCCCATTGGCGGCCATGTTTTTTCACCGATCTGGACTATTTTCGAACTCGTCCGACATATCAATAAAACCAATGTTTTGATTAACTTTCATGATGATTGGGCAAAAATTGTGACTTCTAGAGTGTTTACAAGGTGTCTCTATAGCCATATAAGGAAAACTGCCCCACCCACTGGCGGCCATGTTTTTCAATGGACCGGAACCACTTTTGAACTCAACCAACATATCATTAACACAGACATATAGACAAAGTTACATGAAGATTGGGCATTAAATGTGACTTCTACAGTGTTTACAAGCTTTTTCTTTTTTTTTGACCTAGTGACCTAGTTTTTGACGCAACATGACCCAGTTTCAAACTCGATCGAGATTTCATTAGGACAAATCTTCTGACCAAGTTTCATGAAGATCGGACAATAAATGTGGCCTCTAGAGTGTTTACAAACAAATGTGGACGGACGGACGACGGACAAAGACCAGTCACAAAAGCTCACCTGAGCAATCAGGTGAGCTAAAAACAAGAGCTGTCACCATAGGATGACATATGCCCCCTATAAACGCTTTGATAGAAGTTATAGCATTTTTCGAAACCTAAACGCAGATTTTGAAACCTAAACGCGGACCCTAAGTTCAAGGTCAAGGTCACAGGGGTCAAAATTTGTGTGCGTATGGAAAGGCCTTGTCCATAATAACATGCATACCAAATATGAAGGTTATATCTCAAGGGAAATAGAAGTAATGGGCATTTTTCGAAACCTAAATGCAGATTTCGAAACCTAAACGCGGACCCTAAGTTCAATGTCAAGGTCACAGGGGTAAAAAACCTGTGTGCGTAAGGAAAGGCCTTGTCCATATAAACATGCATACCAAATATGAAGGTTATATCTCAAGGGACATAGAAGTTATGAGCATTTTTCTAAACCTAAACGCAGATTTCTAAACCTAAACACGGACCCTAACTTCAAGGTAAAGGTCACAGGGGTAAAAAATTGTGTGCGTATGGAAAGGCCTTGTCCATAAACACATGCATACCAAATATGAAGGTTATATCTCAAGGGACATAGAAGTTATGAGCATTTTTTGAAACCTAAACGCAGATTTCGAAACCTAAACGCGGACCCTAAGTTCAAGGTCAAGGTCACAGGGGTAAAAAATTGTGTGCGTAAGGAAAGGCCTTGTCCTATATACACATGCATATTAAATATGAAGGTTATATCTCAAGGGACATAGAAGTTATGAGCATTTTTCGAAACCTAAACACAGATTTCGAAACCTAAACGCGGACCTGTAGTTCAACATCAAGGTCACAGGGGTTAAAATTTTTGCGCGTATAGAAAAGGCCTTGTCCATATACACTTGCATACCAAATATGAAGGTTATATCTCAAGGGACATAGAAGTTATGAGCATTTTTCAAAACCTAAACGCAGATTTCGAAACCTAAACGCGGACCCTAAGTTCAAGGTCAATTTCACAGGGGAAAAAACAATTGTGCGTATGGAAAGGCCTTGTCCATATACACATACATACCAAATATGAAGGTTATATCTTAAGGGACATAGAAGTTATGAGCATTTTTCGAAACCTAAACGCAGATTTTGAAACCTAAACGCGGACCCTATTTCAAGGTCAAGGTCACAGGGGTAAAAATTTGTATGCGTATAAAAAGGCCTTGTCCATATACACATGCATACCACATATGAAGGTTATATCTCAAGGGACATAGAAGTTATGAGAATTTTTCGAAACCTAAACGCAGATTTAGATGAAAAGGCCTTGTCCATATACACATGCATACCAAATATGAAGGTTATATCTCAAGGGACATAGAAGTTATGAGCATTTTTCGAAACCTAAACGCAGATTTCTAAACCAAAACGCGGACCCTAAGTTCAAGGTCAAGGTCACAGGGGTTAAAAATTGTGTGCGTATTGAAAGGCCTTGTCCATATACACATGCATACCAAATATGAAGGTTATATCTCAAGGGACATAGAAGTTATGAGCCATTTTTCGAAACCTAAACACAGATTTTGAAACCTAAACGCGGACCCTATTTCAAGGTCAAGGTCACAGGGGTAAAAATTTGTGTGTGTGTTTAAAGGCCTTGTCCATATACACATGCATACCAAATATGAAGGTTATATCTCAAGGGACATAGAAGCTATGAGCATTTTTCGAAACCTAAACGCAGATTTAGATGGAAAGGCCTTGTCCATATACACATGCATACCAAATATGAAGGTTATATCTCAAGGGACATAGAAGTAATGGGCATTTTTCGAAACCTAAATGCAGATTTCGAAACCTAAACGCGGACCCTAAGTTCAAGGTCAAGGTCACAGGGGTAAAAAAACCTGTGTGCGTAAGGAAAGGCCTTGTCCATATTAACATGCATACCAAATATGAAGGTTATATCTCAAGGGACATAGAAGTTATGAGCATTTTTTGAAACCTAAACGCAGATTTCGAAACCTAAACGCGGACCCTAAGTTCAAGGTCAAGGTCACAGGGGTTAAAAATTGTGTGCGTATGGAAAGGCCTTGTCCATATACACATGCATACCAAATATGAAGGTTATATCTCAAGGGACATAGAAGTTATGAGCATTTTTCGAAACCTAAACGCAGATTTCTAAACCTAAACGTGGACCCTGAGTTCAAGGTCAAGGTCACAGGGCTAAAAAAATGTGTGCGTAAGGAAAGGCCTTGTCCATATACACATGCATACCAAATATGAAGGTTATATCTCAAGGGACGAAGTTATGAGCATTTTTGGAAACCTAAATGCAAAGTGTGAAGGAAAGACGGACAGACAGACAGAGGGACGGATGGACGAAAAGGGGGCATAAAAACATCCAACCTCGAATAACAATTAACACATAAATGAAACACAGCTACACTGTATTATTATGAAAACATTAATAATCAAAGGGGAGTAACTACTGTATTCTTAAATGCAATATTTAGAAGAGTTGTCTCACATGTTACATGACCTTCATTCATGATTGTTTGCAAGCATTTTTACTATATAAATATAAGGAAAACTGCCACGTCCCCCTGGCAACCATGTTTTTTCAACAGACCGGAACCATTTTCAAACTTAACTCACGTATCTAGGAAACAAAAGTTCTGACAAAATTTCATGAAAATTGAGCCAAAAATGTGACTTTTAGAGTGTTGACATGTTTTCACTATAAACATATAGAGAAAAATGCCCTGCCCACTGGCGGCCATGTTTTTTCACCGATCTGGACCATTTTCAAACTCATCCGAGAAATCAATAAAACCAATGTTTTGACCAACTTTCATGATGATTGGGCAAAAATTGTGACTGCCAGAGTGTTTACAAGGTTTCTCTATAGCCAAATAAGGAAAACTGCTCTGCCCACTGGCGGCCATGTTTTTCAACAGACCAGAACCACTTTTGAACTCAACCAACATATCATTCAGACAAACATTTTGACAAAATTACATGAAGATTGGGCATGAAATGTGACTTCTACAGTGTTTACAAGTTTTTTCTTTTTTTTGACCTAGTGACCTTGTTTTTGACCCAGCACGACTTAGTTTCAAACTCCACCGAGATTTCATTGGGACGAAGCTTCTGACCAAGTTTCATGAAGATCGGACAATAAATGTGGCCTCTAGAGTGTTTACGAACAAATGTTAACGGACGGACGGACGAACGACGGACAAAGACAGGTCACAAAAGCTCACCTGAGCAATCAGGTGAGCTAAAAAGAGGGAAATGTACAAATCTAATCTACTTGTGTAAGTAACTGACAACTTTTGTACTTTATAATACGTAGAAGGGAAATAGATATACTTGTTTGAGTAACTGACACCTGCTGTACTTGAATAAGAGTTAGAAGGGAAATAGATCTACTTGTTTGAGTAACTGACACCTGCTGTACTTGAATAAGAAGTAGAGGGGAAATAGATCTACTTGTGTGAGTAGCTGACAACTGTTGTAATTGAATAAGAGGTAGAAGGGAAATAGATGTACTTGTGTGAGTAACTGACACCTGCTGTACTTGAATAAGAAGTAGAAGGGAAATAGATCTACTTGTGTGAGTAACTGACACCTGCTGTACTTGAATAAGAGGTAGAAGGGAAATAGATCTACTTGTTTGAGAAACTGACAACTACTGTATTGAATAAGAGGTAGAGGGGAAATAGATATACTTGTGTGAGTAACTGACAACTGTTGTACTTGAATAAGAGGTAGAAGGGAAATAGATCTACTTGTGTGAGTAACTGACAACTGCTGTACTTGAATAAGAGGTATATGGGAAATAGATCTACTTGTTTGAGTAACTGACAACTTCTGAACTTGAATAAGAGGTAGAAGGGAAATAGATCTACTTGTTTGAGTAACTGATACCTGCTGTACTTGAATAAGAAGTAGAAGGGAAATAGATCTACTTGTGTGAGTAACTGACACCTGCTGTACTTGAATAAGAAGTAGAGGGAAATAGATCTACTTGTGTGAGTAACTGACAACTATTGTACTTGAATAAGAGGTAGAAAGGAAAGAGATCTACTTGTGTGAGTAACTGACACCTGTTGTACTTGAATAAGATGTAGAAGGAAAATAGATCTACTTGAGTGAGTAACTGACACCTGTTGTACTTGAATAAGAAGTAAAAGGGAAATAGATCTACTTGTGTGAGTAACTGACAACTGTTGTACTTGAATAAGAGGTAGAAGGGAACTAGATCTACTTCTTTGAGTAACTGACACCTGCTGTACTTGAATAAGAAGTAGAAGGGAAATAGATCTACTTGTGTAACTGACAACTGTTGTACTTGAATAAGAGGTATAGGGGAACTAGATCTACTTGTTTGAGTAACTGACACCTGCTGTACTTGAATAAGAAGTAGAAGGGAAATAATCTACTTGTTTGAGTAACTGACACCTGCTGTACTTGAATAAGAAGAAGAAGGGAAATAGATCTACTTGTGTGAGTAACTGACAACTGTTGTACTTGAATAAGAAATAGACGGGAAATAGATCTACTTGTGTGAGTAACTGACACTTGCTGAACTTGAATAAGAGGTAGAAGGGAAATAGATCTACTTGTTTGAGTAACTGACACCTGCTGTACTTGAATAAGAAGTAGAAGGGAAATAGATCTACTTGTGTGAGTAGCTGACAACTGCTGTACTTGAATAAGAGGTAGAAAGGAAATAAATCTACTTGCTTGAGTAACTGACAACTACTGTACTTGAATAAGGGTAAGAAGGGAAATATATCTACTTGTGTGATTAACTGACAACTGCTGTACTTGAATAAGAGGTATAGGGGAAATAGATCAACTTGTGTGAGTAACTGACATCTGCTGTAAATGAATAAGAGGTAGAAGGGAAATTAACTACTTGTGTGAGTAACTGACACCTGCTGTACTTGAATAAGAGGTATAGGGGAAATAGATCTACTTGTGTGAGTAACTGACAACTGCTGTACTTGAATAAGAGGTAGAGAGGAAATAGATCTACTTGTGTGAGTAACTGACAACTGCTGTACTTGAATAAGAGGTAGAAGGGAAAAAGATCTACTTGTGTGAGTAACTGACAACTACTGTACTTGAATAAGAGGTAAAGGGGAAATAGATATACTTCTGTGAGTAACTGACAACTGCCGTACTTGAATAAGAGGTAGAGGGTTAATAGATCTACCTGTGTGAGTAACTGACAACTGCTGAACATGAATAAGTGGTAGAAGGGAAAAAGATATATTTTTGTGAGTAACTGACAACTGCTGTACTTGAATAAGAGTTAGAAGGGAAATAGATCTACTTGTGTGAGTAGCTGACAACTGCTGTACTTGAATAAGAGGTAGAAAGGAAATAAATCTACTTGCTTGAGTAACTGACAACTACTGTACTTGAATAAGGGTAAGAAGGGAAATATATCTACTTGTGTGATTAACTGACAACTGCTGTACTTGAATAAGAGGTAGAGGGAAATAGATCTAAGTGGTAGAAGGGAAAAAGATATATTTTTGTGAGTAACTGACAACTGCTGTACTTGAATAAGAGTTAGAAGGGAAATAGATCTACTTGTGTGAGCATCTGACAACTACTGTACTTGAATAAGAGGTAGAAGGGAAATAGATCTTCATGTGTGAGTAACTGACAACTGCTGTTCTTGAATAAGAGGTAGAAGGGAAATAGATCTACTTGTGTGAGTAACTGACAACTGCTGTACTTGAATAAGAGGTAGAAAGGAACTAGATCTACTTGTGTGAGTAACTGACACCTGCTGTACTTGAATAAGATGTAGAAGAGAAATATATCTACTTTTGTGAGTAACTGACAACTGCTGTACTTTAATAAGAGGTAGAGAGGAAATATATCTACTTGTGTGAGTAACTGACAACTGCTGTACTTGAATAAGAAGTAGAAGGGAAATAGATCTACTTGTGTGAGTAACTGACACCTGCTGTACTTGAATAAGAGGTAGAAGGGAAATAGATCTACTTGTTTGAGAAACTGACAACTACTGTATTGAATAAGAGGTAGAGGGGAAATATATCTACTTTTGTGAGTAACTGACAACTGCTGTACTTTAATAAGAGGTAGAGAGGAAATATATCTACTTGTGTGAGTAAGTGACTACTGCTCTACTTGAATAAGAGTCAGAGGGGAAATAGATCTACTTACAGGGAAGTGCAGTTCACAGGAATGACAACTCCTGCCTTCATAATTGCACCATTATTGAACTTTTTTGAATTTCATGAAAGAAGTCTAACCAGGGTTATATCTTCAAAATATAAGAGTTATCAACATGAAACTTCTTAGGTTAAAAGCTCTTTGAGATTGCTATTATCAGAAAAATTTGGACTTAGTAGTTCACATAAACTGTAACCTTTGCTGATATACATTCACAGTATTGGCCCTTGGCTGATCTCAAACTGAAATTTTTAGTAAGAATGTATTGTTTCTGAAATCTAAATTGTTCGCTTATGGGTTATGTATTAAACTTATGTCACGGAAACAAATGTTTTCAAATCAGAGGTCAGTCTACTCCCAAAGTAAAAACATTTTTCAAGATTATAGTTAGTAAATGGAAAAAGATAAACATGATTCATTGGTCTGTTTCATATGCATATTCAGCTTTATTATGTTTGTCATTATCAGGTTAAGTTTACTGAAATACCATGTAACTGAACATAATATTATTTTATAACCCATAGACCATTAAGGTAAGTTTTGAGAAAATCTATGTGCCAAAAGGCAACACATAATAAAATAAAGTTTTGTATGAAATTTAGGACTTTATGAAATTCAGAAATTATTAAAAAAATTATTTACCCCAAAACTCATCAGTATTTGATATCCATTTGGTGTTTAATTATATGAAATAAAATGTTTATCCTACTATACTGTTTAAAAAGATATTAATTATGTTTCACAATTTCATCACTTTTTCGCTTTATTTTGTCCGATGAAAAATAAACAACACAGTAGACCCATCCCCAATTTTTATCAGAAAAAGATGGCTCTAGCAAAATAACCAATAATATCAAATTCTATATCTAATAAAAATATTATTAAAACTGCCATGTTCATCCTTAAAGTTCCTTTGCAATTTTTAATGATTGTAATATAAATTCTCTCATAAAAAAGCCATGTGTATGCATAATCTAAGAAATAAAAATCTAACAGATCTTTTAACAGAAAAAATTGTCGTTACAACATTGCTTTCAAACTAAGTTATTAAACTTAATCTGATCTTAAAAAACTCATTTCCTGATGCAATTTAATGACATGAAAAAAAAACAGAGATAAAAAGAAAGATACATAATTCAGGCTTGTTTCTCAGACTGAATGATAAGAATTGATGTTTTTCCCATACTTAGCTTATCATTCATAATTTCATTTGAATTCCCATATAGTTATTACAGTAAACTAATTATTAAAGAGTTCCACAGTTCACAAAATAAGAAGCTTTGCTCAAAATTTAGCTAATAAATACAGCTTTTTTTTCCAAAAATGAGGAAGATTTTAGCATTTTGAAAAGACAGACAGCATACAATACACTTAACTGATAAATTATTTAGAAGGCCCTGGTCAAAGATAATTCTCTGTTGCTAAGATCACATCATTACACATGGCATAATTGAAATCCATTCCGATGGTAAGTAATGGCAATCCTAATCATCATGAAATCCATTCCGACCGTAACTCAAGGCAATCATGTTCATCATGAAATCCATTCCGACCGTAACTCATGGCAATCATGTTCATCATGAAATCCATTCTGACAGTAACACATGGCAATCATGTTCATAATTGAAATCCATTCCGATGGTAAGTCATGGCAATCATGTTCATCATGAAAACCATTCCGACCGTATCTCATGGCAATCATGTTCATCATGAAATCCATTCTGACAGTAACTCATGGCAATCATGTTCATCAAGAAATCCATTCCGATGGTAAGTCATGGCAATCATGTTGATCATGAAATCCATTCTGACGGTAAGTCATTGCAATCATGTTCATCATGAAATCCATTCCGATCATGGTAAAGTCATGGCAATCATGTTCATCATGAAATCCATTCCGACAGTAAGTCATGGCAATCATGTTGATAATGAAATCCATTCCAACCGTTACTCCTGGCAATCATGTCCATCATGAAATCCATTCCGATAGTAAGTCATGGCAATCATGTTCATCATATAACAAGAGGATCTTGAACATACTTGAATGGTCACCTAAAAAATTGACTTCAAGAGTGCTAGTAATATTCACCATATCCAAACAAGTTGTGACAATGGCGATTGGCAGTGAAACCCCAGCATAGCTCCTACTCTAGGTTGAGGTTGAGTCTATCAAGCAGACATGAACCTATAATCCAATCAGAAGGCAATATTTGCCACACATGAAAAGCATGTTTGTATTACCCTGGTGAAACAATGAGAACTGTCCCCATAATGGAAACATTTTATAAGGCTAAAAGATCTATTTGGTCTGATGTTACCTACATGTATATACAGGCTTTTTCCGCCCTATGCCACGGGTCCGAAATTCGGCCCAATTCCCAATGCAAATCTGGTTGTTTTTTTCCCAATTGAAAAAAAAAATTCCCAATTCCAAAAAACAAAAACAAAAAAAATTGTGTTTTTTTTTTTTTTTACCTTAAAATATATAAGTTAACCTGATCCGGTGTAGAAAAAGAAAGTGTTGCATAATTAAATGCTCTGTTGCCTTGAATTTGTTTTAAAAACTGTAAATTATGTTAATGAATATTTAAGACTTTCCTTATTTTCCTCAAAATCCGGCGCTTCGCACGATTTTTTTCACCTCAAAAAAGGCCAGGTCTTTTCCCCAAATTCAGATTAAAAAACCTGCACTTATCTCACATGTTCATAATACTTTGTAAAATTTTAATAATAAGTTATCAAAATAGTCGTTATTTACCAGTTAACGGCTTCTTTGAAATATAAGAAACACTTTTGACATGCGATAATTTTTCCCAATTGAGCCAATTTTGCGAATAATTTTTTTCCCAAAATGGGAGTTTTCACGACACAAAATTCCCAAAATTCCAGTGTGGCGTATTCCCAAAATGGAGCGGAAAAAGCCTGATATATGTTTCCGTATCAACACTATGGCATACTTTATAATTATTCACAATTAATGAGAATGGTGTCAAAGGATGATTTCACGGTTTGACAGAGCACGTCACAAACGTTGCTGCTGATAAAAGTAATATTATGAAGCACATCTATAATTATTGTGATAATCAGCAATGAAAATGAATGTTATCAGATAATAATTTGAAATGTAATAATTCAGTCAAACCTGCCTCATCGACCACATTTGAATAGCGACCCCCTTACAATAACAACCACATTTAATACAACACATGTAATCATCAACATAAAATATATAAATTACCAAACCAAAAAAAGCCACCATCTAGTTTCATGTATGTCAAATGTGTAAGTGAAGTGTTGTGCACAAGATAGATGACAGTGAATTCAATGGAGACCTAGCAAAGGACAGTGATGAATGGATCCATCCTGTGCTTAGACAGCCATAGTGGCAGGCTTCATATGAGGAGAGAGAAAATATATCATTTTAACACCTGTACAACAAAACACTGGGATATATATTTCTTTCTCTGTAACAGTCAGTAACAGTTCTGTGTATCTCATCAATTACATGAAAGTGCTCTAATTATATGTGCAGTCTTCAAAATAAACACATTTTAAAACAATAAAACATGAAATAAACTGTATTTGTTTACATCCAGCCAATCAGAAGAATGTACAGTCCTCCACTTAATCTCACAGAACAATGTTGAAGCTTTGTTTGCTGTTCTATTAACTTAAAATGAATGTTAAAACAAAAGGACCTGAAAGGCCCAAAGTCGCTCACCTGAGATAACAAGATATTATTGGGACAAATCTTCTGACCAAGTTTCATGAAGATCGGAAAATAAATGTGGCCTCTACAGTGTTAACAAGGTTTTACTATAGCCGTATAAGGAAAAATGCCCCGCCCCTTGGCAGCCATGTTTTTCAACCGACCGGCATCATTTTTTAACTCTTCCAAGATATTATCGGGATGAATCTTCTGACCAAGTTTCATGAAGATCGGAAAGTAAATGTGGCCTCTAGAGTGTTAACAAGATTTTACTATATCCATAAAAGGAAAAATGCCCCGCCCCTAGGAAGCCATGTTTTTTAAGCAAACAATTATTTTCGAACTCATCCAAGATATCATTGAGACCAATCTTCTGACCAAATTTCATGAAGATTGGACAATGAATGTGGCCTCTAAAGTGTTCACAAGGTTTTACTCAAGCCATATATAGCCATATAAGGAAAAATGCCCCGCCCCCTGGTGGCCATGTTTTTAAAGCAACCAAAACCATTTTCGAACTCATCCAAGATATCATTGGGACAAATCTTCTGACCAAGTTTCATGATGATTGGAAAATAAATGTGACCCCTAGAGAGTTAACAAGGTTTTACTATAGCCATAGGTTTTACTGTGACCTTGACCTTTGACCTAATGTAAGATATCATCCGGAAACCATTGTACTCTTTCGAGTCACTGTGACCTTGACCTTTGACCTAGTGACCCGAAAATCAATAGGGGTCATCTGCCAGTCATAATCAATGTACCTATGAAGTTTCATGATCCTAGGCGTAAGCATTCTTGAGTTATCATCCCGAAACCATTTTACTATTTCGAGTCACTGTGACCTTGACCTTTGACCTTGTGACCTAACAAGAGCTGTCAGAGGACAGCGCGCTAGACTATTCGAGTGCTTGACAGTATAACGTAAGCCATCATGGGGAAATTGTTCATATTAAATAATTTATTAGACGATCTTTCGAAAATAAAAAAAGGAAAAAAAAATATAAAAAAATTTGGGGGGGGGGTAGGGGGGGTGAAAGGGGGGAATAATGTGGGGTGTGGTAATTTATTAATGTTTAAAAAACAAAAAAAATGGGGGGGGGGTGGGGGGTAGGGGGGAGTGAGAGGGGGGTATAATGTGGGGTGTGGTCATTTATTAGATGTTTAAAAAAAAAAAAAAAAAAATTGAGGGGGGTTGGGGGGGGGGATAGGGGGAGTGAGAGGGGGGTATAATGTGGGGTGTGGTAATTTATTAGATGTTTAAAAAAAAAATTGGGGGGGGGGGGTGGGGGGTAGGGGGGGTAGGGGGGAGTGAGAGGGGGGTATAATGTGGGGTGTGGTAATTTATTAGATGTTTAAAAACAAAAAAAAATTGGGTGGGTGGGGGGTAGGGGGGGTGGGGGGTGAGAGGGGAGTATAATGTGGGGTGTGGTAATTTATTAGATGATGTTTAAAAAAAAAATTGGGGGGGGGGTGAGGTTGGGGGGGGGGGAAATATAGGTTGGGTGATGTTGGTAAACAAGTATGCAAAATATAAAAGCAATATGTCAAGGGACAATGAAAAAAATAACAAATGATCTTACACTGGCATGAACAAATATCCTCTATTTATTAAACATGACATTTAAACTTATTGCATTTGTTTCCCCTGTATATAAGAAAGATATAATAGTGTATTACCTCCCCTGTCCTGCTTATATTTATATTAATCAACAAAATTAAACATTAACACAATATTTAATATACAAAATATACAAAAAATCTCATATTCTGATAATACTTTTACTGATCCACTTTATTTTAATCAAATGATGATGTTTCATTGGACTGATAATTATAGATTTAGGATTACAGACCAGTTGCTTCAGTTATATTGTTCAGAGTTCGCCCTGTTGGCGGTGTATGCGTTCTTAAGTTATCATCCAAAAACCATTTTACTATTTCGGGTCACCGTGACCTTGACCTTTGACCTAGTGACCTCAAAATCAATAGGGGTCATCTGCGAGTCATGATCAATGTACCTATGAAGTTTAATGAAGCCCCCGTGGTGGCCATGTTTTTCAACCAACATCATTTTGGCATCATTTTTTGAACTCGTTAAAGATATTATTGGGATGAATCTTCTGACCGAGTTTCATGAAGATCGGACTATAAATGTGGCCTCTAGAGTGTTAACAAGATTTTACTATAGCCATATATAGCCATATAAGGAACAAGAGGGCCTGAAAGGCCCAAAGTCGCTCACCTGAGATAAAAGAAATGACCTGTTCTTTGCAGCCCAAGATATCAATGAAACAAATGTTCTAAGCTAAAAAATAAAGACGTTATGAATAAATGTTGATATTTAATTTTAAGAATCTATACATTTTTGCAAGTTTAATATGCAAAATAGGAAGGATATTAACTTAACATTGTCTTCATTGTAAGAATACATTAAAGCAGCACTTTATAACATAACTAGAGTGTTGACAAGGTTTTACTATAGTCATATAAGAAAAAAATGCCCCGCCCCCTGGCGGCCATGTTTTTCAGCCAACCGGCATCATTTTCAATGTCGTCCAAGATATTAATAGGTTGAATCTTCTGACCAAAATTTATAAAGATCGGACAATTAATGTGGCCTCTAGAGTGTTAACAAGATTTTACTATAGCCATATATAGCCATATAAGGAAAAATGCCCCGCCCCTTGGCAGCCATGTTTTTCAAGCAAAGGTTACCATTTTTGAACTCATCCAAGATATCATTGGGACAAATCTTCTGAGCAAGTTTCATGATGATCGGAAAATAAATGTGACCTCTAGAGTGTTAACAAGGTTTTACTATAGCCATATAAGAAAAAATGCTCCGCCCCCTGGCGGCCATGTTTTTCAACCAACCAGCATCATTTTTTAACTCGTCCACAATATTATTGGGATGAATCTTCTGACCAAGTTTCATGAAGATTGGACAATAAATGTGGCCTCTAGAGTGTTAACAAGATTTTACTATAGCCATATAAGGAAAAATGCCCCGCCCCTTGGCAGCCATGTTTTTCAAGCAAACGTAACCATTTTCGAACTCATCCAAGATATCATTGAGACCAATCTGCTGACCAAATTTCATGAAGATTGGACAATAAATGTGGCCTCTAGAGTGTTCACAAGGTTTTACTATAGCCATATATAGCCATATAAGGAAAAATGCCCCGCCCCTTGGCAGCCACGTTTTTCAAGCAAACGTAACCATTTTCGAACTCATCCAAGATATCATTGAGACCAATCTGCTGACCAAATTTCATGAAGATTGGACAATAAATGTGGCCTCTAGAGTGTTAACAAGGTTTTACTATAGCCATATTAGGAAAACTGCCCCGCCCCCTGGCGGCCATGTTTTTTCACCGATCTGGACCATTTTCGAACTCTTCCGAGATATCAATGAAACCAATGTTTTGACCAAATTTCATGATGATTGGGCAAAAATTGTGACTTCTAGAGTGTTCACAAGGTTTCTCGATAGCCATATAAGGAATACTGCCCCGCCCCCTGGAGGCTATGTTTTTCAACGGACCGGAACCATTTTTGAACTCAACCAACGTTTAGACAAACATTTTGACAAAGTTACATGAAGATTGGGCATCAAATGCGACTTCTACAGTGTTCACAAGGTTTTTCTTTTTTTTGACCTACAGTACACTCCACGCGTTTTCCCCAATTTCCCTCCATACGCTGCGTGCAGTAACGCCCAGGGTGATGAAGAAAATTTCGCGATACGCAGCGTTTGCATGATTTTGGACGCCGCGTTGAAAATTGATAAGCCGACGCGGCGGCCCTCGGCGTTGGCAATGCGGGGAAACTCAGTGTTTTACAAGATAACAATCAATTTAACTTTGTTTGACTTCCTGATTTTCAAATAAAATTACATTTATTACAAGTAAATATATATATTTATTTATATATAATATACCATTAAAAAAACAACAACCAAAACAACCAAGATAGATTGATCCCCACGTGGTTGTAGAAGTAGTTGTACAGAAAACTCGTTGATTTACGACAAACAAAACGTCGTCTTTAAACTGATACTTACCAATTAATATAATCACAGTTTGCAACATTATTTTAATTTTGATAATTTAATCCAAAGTTTTCATGTAAGCAGGTGTTTTTTCTATACTGAACATGTATACAAATGACCAAGGACCCTAAAAGTCTCGCAAATCTGTGTGAATTGACAGTTTAACGTTATCAAAGGAAAGCTGCTTCCTGTCTGAAGGCATAACTTACTCAAGTAAACACGCTCAACGAATGCATAAGGAATGGTTTTAATTGTCGGAACAAAGTCGATTCTCTGCCCACTAATGCATTTATTTTCTCTTTGTAGGTAGGTTATTCCAATGATTGCTAAAAGAAGGTGGTAACTATTGAGTTGATAGTTGCATTAAATATTCACAGTTGTATTCTAATTGCGTCGACATTCAAAACAATGTTTACCAGTAATTATGGACTAAATCGGTTCTTGAGTTATCATCCAGAAACCATTTTACTATTTCAGGTCACCGTGACCTTGACCTTTGACCTAGTGACCTGAAAATCAATAGGGGTCATCTGCGAGTCATGATCAATGTACCTATGAAGTTTCATGATCCTAGGCCTAAGCGTTCTTGAGTTATCATCCGGAAACCATCTGGTGGACGGACATACGGACATACATACGGACGGACCGACATGAGCAAAACAATATACCCCCTCTTCTTCGAAGGGGGGCATAAAAATCTTGCATAGGGTTACAGTGATTTAGAAAACCTCCTTTTTGTGTGAGACAAATTAGATTCAGAGTCAATCCCAGACAATTTACGTTTCATAGAACTTGGTTTGGGCAAAGCGCCCTGTAACCAACTCGTTAGAGACATTTTAGATTAAGCAGATGCAATTTTGTGTTTTGTGTTTTCTCAATACAGAATGATCATGACCAAGATAATGAGTATTAAGAATCATCCTAATTGGTGACATACATTAATTGTTCGCACTTTTCATCGGCATCAACTCATCTTTTCCCCTCCGGGACCATTTTAAGGCATCTACTACACGCGAAAAGCAAGTTTTCACGGGTTGAAAAACGGACAATACAGGCGTGGTTCATAAAATATATATACCTGTCTACCAAGAACAGATACCAATTAATACATAGAGACCCACATTCTTTTAATCGACATTGTTTTTGGGACACTGAATGCGATAATTGACATCAATTAACAAATTGTCTCGCCTGGTGTTGTCATGTTTTCTATAAGACGAAATGGAGTTTGTAACCCACGCTCTGATTGGTCAAGAGAAATTCCTGCCAAATACCCGTATAACGAGTGCTGTGAATGGATGCTTATCAATTTTCAAGGTAATTTACTACGCCAGGGGCGGAGTTTTATCGATTCCGTCAGTTGATTGACATCGACGTGTATTCTGTATTCTAATAAACAGAAGCCACTTTAATCGCAATTCGTATATGATAATTGCCAGATTTTCGGGCGTAGTGAATATTGCCAATGCTTTTGATCCGGGCGATTAAAGGGAAGCCGCGGCGATCTAATAGGCCACTTCGCCCCGTTGCTCAATCCCTGGATCTAAGCCTTTATTGTTTGGAGTGAATGGCCATGTATGCTAGTTGACCTAAGAGAAGCTTTTACAGCAGTCGATCTGTTGCTTTGATGACTGATATCATAAGGAGCGTCATTGGTGACTTTATGACACTTGTAAATAGAGAATTTTGAGATGGAAAAGTTGAAGAAAAAAAACTTGATGTTGTAAAAAAAAGGCGAAGTCTACTTCTCCTTCATGAGCCCTGTATTATAAGTGCCGAGCCCTGTATAGTGTGTCTACATGTATTTTGCAAGTAAAGAATTAGAATGCCATAACTGTCTTTGATATGATAAAAGCTGCCTGATGCGAGAAAACTAATAATAGGGTGTTGAGGTTTGTTTTCCGGGGATAATTATCAGGGATATCTTCAAAATAAATTATGTCTAAGTTAGTGAGTATTAACACGTTAAAGTAAGGGATCACGATCACCGTATATGCATCAATGACTGGTAGATAAAATTTTCTCACCATTATTAGTTTGACGATACGATACTTTATAGGGCAATTGTCTAATAAATTTTAACCAGCAGTTGGCAAGAGAATTTAAATTCTGATTGCATGAAACAGGTGCAAGTAACAATAACAACGTGTATTAGTAGCAATTATCAGCTGCAGTCATAACACAAAAGCTTGAGCGCATGACAGGGCAGTGCACAAACACACCACACACTGGTAAGCATTGGACAACCGTATGCAATAATATGACCTGCACAGTGTTCACAAGCTTTTTCTTAAATTTGACCATGCGACCTAGATTTTAACCCCAGTTATCCAGTTAAGAGCCTGGCTGAGATAACATTTGGGCTGTCTGACAAAGATTGGAAAATGAAGGTGGCCCTTTAAGAGTTCTGATGTTGTTTTTTATTAGACCAGGTGACCTAGATTTTGTCCCTATGTTACCCAGTTTCAAACTCAGCTAAGAGTTAATTAAGACAAATATTCAAATCAATTGTCATGAAGATTGGGCAATAAATGTCACCTCTAGAGTTTTCACAAAGTTTTACTATACCCATATAAGGAAATTTTCCCAGCCAACTGGTACCCTCATTTTTCAATAGACTGATGACCATTTTCAAACTGGACCCAGATATCATAAGAACAAATATTCTGACCCAGATATGAAGATTGGACTATAAATGTGACTTCTAGAACATTATCTAGCTTTGTCTCCATTTTGACCTAGTGACCTAGTTTTTGACCTCGTGTGACTGGAGTTTTGATATTGGCCAAGATGAACATGTAATTCAGAAAAATGTTCTGACCAAGCTTCATGAAGTTTGGACAATTAACATGCCCTCTAGAGTGGTAATCAGCTAAAAGTTGACAACACACAGCACACGAGGACATATGGCAGACATAATGTGATCACAAAAGCTCATCTTGAGCATTTGCTGCTCAGGTTAGCTAATAAGATATCTATGAATATAAGCTAAATACTTAATGATACATGTGAAAACTTAACATGATGATGCATATTATGATGCCATACAAAAGCTAAGTCACTTACCAGCACCAAAGGCAAAGAAAAAACTCTGATCTGGGTTATCTTGAAGTAAATTGGCAACTCTTTCTGCCATTCGTCCATTTCGCTTATTAATAAGCTCTGTCCGGAAATATTGATCAATTATTTTTGCAGTTTTTATGTCATTAGGAGGTAGAGAAGCATTCACAAGGTTTGAAACTTGTGAGGAGTCTTTGCTAAATATGATCCCATCCAGATCTCCACAGTTGTAGTGATGAATCAGATCATCCGTGGAGAATGGTATTGCACTGTTGTGAGCACTGTTCTGTACTCGATACCACTCGTGTTGACGTAATGTCCTGTTTAATGCAAACAGCACCTAAAAAGTGACAAAACTGACAAATAAGATGTGTCAAAAAAAATAATAATTCAGAAACAGAATGTGACTTCCATTTACTGGTGGATAGCAAAAAGATGTGTTCACTTAATATTTTTTGGTTTTCTTTCAAAGTCGGTACAAATGTGCAAGCAAGTTCATTTGGGTGAGGGAGCAGTGAGTGTATTACAACAAAGGACTTTCAGTTCCTTCATTTAGAAACAGACAATATGTTATCACCCAAGACCCCCCAACCTGCTGCCACTTGCAGCTATCAGACAGCAGAGGTGCCAGTTTGTTAAACAAAAGACACAGATTACCACAGGATACCAGAGACCACATCTAAAGGTTGCATGTAACAGGTATGCATTACATCAATGGGAGGGTGATGTTTAGACTAAGGGACACAAATACACTAATTAGACAATGCAGGGGCAAGCTACAACATGATAATACTTCAAAACAAAACCTTTGGCAGAGACATAAAGAAAGTCATATCAAAGTTGGCAAGCTAATGAGAAGATACAGAGCACTCACTGTTCAACAGAAAATGGAAACATTCTCCAGAAACTTTTCTCTTAAATCAGTAAACAGGCACTGTAATTCATAATTTCAACATATTAAAATATGAGTGAAATTATCAACTAAACAACAGATATTTGTAAAACATGCATTCCCTGCACCTTGCAGACAAGCTGACATTAACATGCCTTCATGGACCCCATTATTGACCATATATAAAGCATCACCCGAGAAGAAAGGGACTGACCTGCTCAGTGCCGCTCCAAGATATCATTAGAACAAATGTTCTGACCAAGTTTCATGAAAAGTGAACTATAAATGTAAATTTTATAGTGCTAACAAGGTTTTACTATAGCCATATTAGGATAAAGTCCCCGACCCCTGGTGGCCATATTTTTCAACAGACCGGAACTATTTTCAAACTGATCCAATATATCATTAAAACAAATGTTCTGACCAAGTATTAACAAGACAATAATGTGACTTTTATAGCATTAACAAGTTTTCACTATAGCCATATAAGGAAAAAGGCCCCCTGGCAGCCATTTTTTTTTAAACCAATCACAACAATTTTGGAACTTATCCAAGATACCATTGGGACAAATGTTGTGACCAAGTTTCATGAAGATTGGACAATAAATGTGACATTAAGAGTGTTAACAAGTTTTTATTATAGCCATATAAGGAAAAATACTCTGCCCCCTGGCAGCCATGATTTTTCAACCAGCCAAAACCATTTTCAAACTCTTCCAAGATATCTTTGGGACAAATCTTCCCAAGGTCAAGTGTCGGTCGTTTCGAGTCGCAGAAAGTAAGAAACAATTATCGGCTGCATTCATAACAAACAAGCATGGAAACCATAATTTTGGTCTGACAAAATACCAGAATTAACATGAATATTCCCCATATGGCCCTATATGCACACACTGATTTTAATTAACTTTAAATCAATACTTTTTGAGGTAGTTCAGGATCCACACTTTAGTTTCCTGTAACCATAGAAACCAGAATTTGTCTGACAAAAAAATTAAATTCATGTACATGTTGCAAATATTGTCCTATGATCCACAGTGGAGAGTAATTGGAGATACAGCTAAAGACATAACAAAAATCCTACATTAAAGGGGATTTTCAAGTACAAAAGGGCCATAACTTTGTTATTGACAAATAAAATTTGGCATGCATTATCCTCTTATCCATATATACAAGCAGTTCCAAGATGTGGCTCCAGACACAGAAGTGTTTTTATTTTAAAGTAAAAAAGGACCATAAATCTGTTGTTTGCAAATGGTTTGCAATGATATTTGATGAGCATCATCCTTTTATCCACATATAAACTCATTCAAAGTTCTAAATGAAATAAGCCCAAGCAGTTCCGAGATCAAAAAGGGTCATAACTACCTTCTTTGCAATTTATTGCTACGGCATTTGATGGGCATCATCCTCATTTCTATCATTCCATACACTCAGACAAAGTTTCAGTGAAATTGGCCCAAGCAGTTTCAAGATATGGCTCCAGACCCAAAAGTGTAATGGACGTATGGAATGAAGGACAGAGGGAAGGAAAGACAGATGAATGAACAAAACCGAAACAATATCACTCTGCCTACAAACAATGATATGGAGTTGTTCGCGGCATCGCAACCTTTAATCACAGCATTATGCCTACGCCAATAAATACAAAGCATAGCTCAAACTCTGTGATGATTAGTTAAGTTAACAGAATTTCATAATAATAAAAAAAGATCTTTGTTAAAGATTATTGCATGTTAGAGACCCATTCAATAGTCAGTCACTACAAAAAGAAGAACAAGCCGAACATTTAAGAAGAAATGAAGTCATGAACTTTGGGATGATCACATTTCATAACTGTACATGGCATGTGAACAAGCATAGAAACTTAAGACAGAGATCAATAAAATAATATTTTTTTTAATTATACGTAAAATTATACATCACTATTATTGAGCGTTCTTTTCATTAAGATGGATTTCCGCTAGTGGGGGCCATTGCAAACAATTGTTGTATCACATGTCAGGGTTAAACTTCTGAAGAGATTGCAAGCTTTATGATTTTGCTGTGTCATGGTTATTACTCCACATCTAAAATTGCAATAAAATCACTTAATCCAGAGAATTATCCTGTCCCCGCAAAATGTTTTGTGAGAATCAATACATTCCTACCGAGATCATAAATTTAAAATGTCAACTAAGGAAGTCAGATTAGATGGAAAGTTATTATCAGCAACTCAATTCTCCAACCTCCAGCAGAGAGAAAGATAAAGCCCTTTAGAAATGAAAAACATGCCCACTGACATATCACAAACCCTTTGTTCTCAAGACACATGGAGAAATTAAACAAGAGGGCCATGTGCTCTAAGGCGTTCATCTGAGACCCAAAGAAACAAGAATATTCTGAAAGAATGTTTTTTATTTGACTACGTGACTGACCTACTTTTTTAGCTTTCACAACCCAGTTTCAATCTCAGCCAAAATTGCATTGAGACAAATGTTCTTACATAATTTTATGAAGATTGGACAATACATGAGGCTCATAGACCGTCAACCAGTTTTTACTATAGCCATGTAAAGAAAACTGCCTCCTGCAAGATTAATGTTTTGATGTAGTTCCAAGCCAGCAGGAATTGTTCACAGTGTTAATTACTTTCCTGACTACATGTATTAATCTATTCTTAGCAAACATGATCTGGACCTTGTCCCTAATGCAATCCCAAGCTGCATTTCACACAAATGTTAACCTGAGTTTCATAAATACAATATTTACAATCAGGTCTTTCCCAAGGAAATTTGTCCAAGGCAGCACTGAAGGGGCTTGGTTCAGAAGAGGGGTTGAGGCCTGTAAAACATGTCCATAAAAAAAACTTTCTACATATTCTCTATCTCTACTTCATAACTATAAAACCACTTACACTTTATTGAATTATCTACACGTCAATATCTGCCTACTAATATTTAGGGGTTGTCAGTCGATGTTTGGTAAGTGCTTTGAAAGCTAAATCTCAAATCACCATAATTATTATTATTTAAGCCACATTTTAGCTACATAAGCATAATATATTAAAGTTTATGTAAATTATTTTCAATGTTACTTCTCCAAAAAGAGTTAGCAGACAGAACATTACTTGAATAAATCGGGGTACCTGAGAATAATTTAACTCATTCAAGGGAATACATTGCTCTTGCACTTGTTCCACAGCACCTGTTGATTTGTCAAGTCGTTCTGCTTCTTGTGCTAAATATAAATCTAGCACAGGAATTTCTCGAGATTTTATATCACTTTCTGTTAATGAATTTACAAGTAACATCACCCAAATTGGTCGTTTTCTTTCCCAGTTTCCAGCAATGATGTCAAACAAATAGTCAGCATACAACCCTTTCCCTTTCTGATCCTCTGTTATCCACTTGGACATTCTTGCTCTGACATATTCTAAATGATCTTTAAGTCGAGCATATAACGCCTTCGGTAAGATGTCTGAGAGGATTTCTCCATGAGGTAAGAGCTGACAATTTGCAAGCTGAGTCACTGTTGTGGGATTTGTTAGATCAAGTTCAAAAAAAACATTTTCTGATTGGTAGAAAGCTGTTTTCACGTTTTCTGGAATGTGATCCCACACCCGTGTATATGGAACATGGATGGTTCCAAACAAGTATGATGGTGGCTCCCTTTTGATAGTCCACAAAAAGGACCGTAGTTGCCCCTCCTGAAAAAATAAAACAATTACAGCATTCATTTATAGCAGAAGAAAACAGACATTTAAATTCAATGCATATTAAGTGTAAGCAAGTCTGTGCAATAAATGGAAAAGGTTTTGTTTGATATTTATTACATGTATCAGGGTGCTAATATACATGTATGCCTTAGGTCTGATCAGAACTTGATTATCTGGTAGATAAAGAGTAATCAGAAACATAATTTGCCATCAATCAAGTGGGCCATGACAGCACATAAGCGCTCACCATAGTTAGAAAGTGTCAAGGTTTTTATAGTGGTTACGATTCAAATAATTATCAGATTAGACCTAGTTTTTGACCCTACTTACCCAAAGTCAAAGCTAGAATAGACATTGCCATGATAAACTTTCTGACAAAATTTCATCAACAATAAATCTTAAATGTGGCTTCTACAGTGGCTAAAAATGTTTTTCTAAGATTTGAACTGTTGACCTAGTTTTTTATCACTCTTGACCCAATTTCTAATTTGGCCTTTTTGTTTGTCAAGATAAACAATCTGACATAGATTAATTAGGATTTAATATAAAATTGGCTTCTCAAGTGGAAACAAGCTTCTTTAAAGGTTTTATCTGGTGATCTAGTTTTTCTACCGCACTTTACTCAAAATTGAACTTGGCCTAGATATTTTCAATAAAAAAACATTCTGACCAAATTTAACCAAGATGCATGCATGGCCATAATATCACTTTAGACTAATATTTTGACAAAATTTAATAAATAAAAAGCAATAAATTTGGCCTCCATAAATATAACAAGGTTAATGTTTATGGCATGTGACAGACAGATTATGAGCACAAGGCGATAACAAAAGCTAACCATTAGCATGTTGCGCTTCGGTAAGCTTTAAGCAAAACGAGTGACTGTGTTCAACCACCAACGCCTGGTGGTGGCTAAACTTGTGTTGGTCAACACACGTAAATTAAATTATAAAAAGTCCTTTACTGGTAAAAAATGTTGGATACTATGGGTTATAAACAAAAATACTTTTAAATATATGTAATGTTCTCCTGACCTCATGATTAACTGATCAAAAGCCGTTAATGGACATTGTGTAAAGCTACTCAGAAAGCATGGATATGATTATTTGATGGAGATTTCTTGTAAAACCATTTGTTTTTTTATTATTTTTGTTTTTTTAAGACATAATATAATTTATAAATCTCTTATTACATTGTAATTAATTTATTCCTTGTATACATTTAGGCCTAGTCGGAGCACTGCTGACATGTATGAGGCATCTTTTAACACAATTGTGTGTATTACCAATAAAGCTATTCATCCTCTTCGGCCTATATTAAAAAGAATAAAATATTTGTGAAAAAAAAATGTGCAAGAGCATGTCATATTTATGGTGTCTCCAATAACCAGGTGTTTGACAAGCAGTGTAGCCATATTTCCAGCATGGCAAGTCAATTAGCAAGTCTATTTTACAACAGATATTACAATAGCAGAAGCCTTTCCTATTTAATTACTATCAGATTGAAAGAGCTCAATTGATAAGTATACAGACAAATAATGAATAACATGTTGCTGTTACACTTACACAGTTTTCACTATAAATACCTGCTTGAAAGGTCATTGTTTGCCTATGGTAGGTCAACCACTAGAATGCACAACCATAATGAGCTTGTAAAGGTGCCCCATGATAAACATTCTGTGTTAAAGGGGCCTTTTCACAGATTTTGGCATTTTTTAACTTATTCATTAAATGCTTTATATCGATAAATGTAAACATTGGATCTTAAAAGCTCCAGTAAAAAAATCAAGAATAAAATTAAAAAAGGAAAAGAACATTGCCTGGACCAGATTTCGAACCAGTGACCCTTGGAGTCCTGCCAGAGTCCTGAAGTAAAAACGCTTTATCCTACTGAGCTATTCCGCCGAGTACACATGCTGAACGTATTTTATACCTTATATAAGCAATCTTCGTAGTTTCACAAAATTTAACGACAAAAACAGAACTCTCCAAATTATTCAATCGTTTCGCGTTGCAACGCTTTATAATTTTTAGGTTTTAAAATCGTCAAAATTTGCGAATCTGAAACAACTTTTTTCAATTTTGTCAATTTACCAAAGCGTGAAAAGATCCCTTTAAGCCACTCAAACAACTTCATCCCATACACCTGCTTACACTAAATGGAAATCTTGTTTAAATGCAAATGGCTTATTCAAAACTGGTAACTTAATATTACTTGTGTGTAGATGTTTAAGTGCAAGCCAAACCACCTGTACAAAGTTCAGTCAAAGCTAATTGCTTGAGTTTTTGAGTCAATTGCCAATTTAGAATATTTCAAAATAAATCAGGTAATTGGGAAAGGTACTGACCAATATTTTGTGTTTTTTCAGCAAACCAAAACCTAAATACACATGTAATTTATTGTGAAGGAGTAACATTGCAATTTTAGTAGCAAAATTCTTGGAATTGCTAAATTCAGGGAGATAATCATGGATATATCATTTTTGAAAAAATATTTCATAATAAAATATTTTCGTAACAATACAGTCATAATCTCGTCATTCTACTTCTCTTTTTCTTACCAAATTACAAAAACTGTTACCTGACACGTTTATGCTTTATACAAAGTTTCAGAAAAATGAAAAATACTACATCATATTTAAATACTTACTGTTCAATCAGTCTATAATTTTTAAAATTTATATAAGGCCATAATAATTAATATGAAGCTATTTTTGTCTTAACACTCGGCAACATCTTCGCCTTTCAATGTGAAGTTTTATCATGAAAACCTCATAATGGGGACAGTAATGATGTATAGATGCTCACTCATGAACAACTGTAATAACCCAAAAATTTATGACACTGTTTTGTTAGTTAAGTCTGATCAAACAGAGATAAAGGGTTTGTGCTGAACAAAGGGGCAATAAAACAACAGAATACATAGGATTAAATGGTTTTAAGATTTAATAATGCAAACAATCAAATCGAAACAATTTAATTAAATTACATGTTTATTTTATTGTGTCAAAATTTTAGTTTTCCCAGACATAAACAATTATGGTTAATTATTATATGTTGTGTGCATGGAATTGATCTATTTATTGTTTGTTTTTATCCTTATTTGTTTCAGTACAATACAACAACTAGTTTTCATGCCACTTCGTAGTTCTATACTATAATACATATTAAAAACTAAAAAGTTAAGTTTTTTGTTTGTGTTTCAATATTACAAATGAGTTAATAAAAGCATGTATACACTGTCCACTTTAAGCAATGAGATAAAAGAAAGAAAACTATGAAAATGAGAAAATTAATTAATTGAAAAGCCATTTGTTAAATAAATTCTGGACAGAAAGTTAAGTATCTAATTTCTATACCCTTCCCAGAAAGTTGAGTGTTAAATTTTTATGTGTGTTTTAATAACTTGAAAACAAGAGCTGTGTTTGTGTAACCAAATTACCCTTATGGCATTTGAAGCTGCACAGCAGATATTGTTAAGTCAAAGTCCCATAACTTCGTAAAAAATCAATAGACTGGAACAAAACTTGACTTTGATCTATATGAAATGAAGGTACATGTAGACTCAAACACCAATAGTCATGTCAATATCTGCAATTAAGGAAAAATGTCCGTAAACTGTTACTCTTGGGCAATTTTTTAAATCCAAAGCTTGTAACTGAACCAAAAATCAATGGAATGGACCAAAATTGTTACTTGTTTGGTAAGTCATGAAGGTAACGACAGGTAGACTCAAAATGCGTGAGAAAATGTTATAATTCTATATATTTTATGTGAACAACTTTCCAGAAAACTTGTTCTTGTTTTGTGTTATATGCAGTTTAAGTATGGGTTTTTGATTATTGATAGCATTATTTTTAGTGACCCATTTTCCCATTACAAGGGTCATTCAAAATCTCATTGCGAATTGTAAATGGCACATTTAATTAAGCACAATGCTTTTTGACACAAAATTAAATTCAAAAAAGCAAACTTGTAAATAAGGGCAGCCTATCCAGGCATTCAGGAACGATTTCCAGACGTGCTGACCGAGTACAGCAAACATTTGTGGTTAAATATTTAAAAGATTTTTCTCTTATCGTGACACTATACTATTTCGGTAATGTTTGTTTTCTCATCTTGAAAGCAATTTAAATTAAAACTGTGTTTATCGATAGTCAATTATAATTTATATATTCCCTGGGTGATTTAGTAAACGGGTACTGACCCTGAAATTCTGCGAGATGGATTTTAACGCCTAATTGTAACTGGGCCACAATTTGTGTCGTTTGAACATACAGAGAGTAGTCCGGAATTCTTTACACTGAACAGTGATACATCCTTTGCGCTGCATGAGCACAGACACAGGGATGTAGCCAAAGTTCAGAGGTTTTATCTCGAATCAGCCTATGAAATATTCGAAAATATTCATGCGTGTCTGCTGGCGTTATGTAAAAGTAATTTAAGGTGAAAAGCTGGGTAAAACAGCTACGCCGAAAAAGCGCATTAGTTTATGTCAGAGTTGTTGACACAGTGTGAACTGCTAGGGTAACAAGTAATGCATAAACAACAAAGTACGGGTCAAACAGGGATGTCTTTATGACTACCTAATTCGTGAGTAAAAAGTATTGCTGGCAGATTTAATTTGTATTTATTTTATTCAATTATCTTATTGTATATTTTAAATTTGTATATGGTGTCAAAAATCAAAAGTTTTGTACATCATAAAATTAAATTCTTAGTGAGATAGGTATTCGATATTGCAACAATATTCATTTAATATGATGGTGATTGCAAATTGTCTTTACATTCAGTTCTCATTATCATTTTCATCATGCTTTCTTTGCTTTCAGAACGTCCAAAAAGGGCCATGTTGTTGTTATTTTGTCTAAGTTATCTCTATAAAATAAATAGGATGATAAAAAGTGCACACAAAACTCGACCTATGCGTTATGACACACTCTTTATAAATTTGAATGGCATGTGTTCATTTCAAACTTGCGATTTATTTTGAAAAATGAGTTGCGTCTTAAATTATGCAATAGCATACAACTAAAGTGCCTTCAGAATTCGTTATAAATCTGTAATATGACAATTAAGTATGACAACATAATCTTATACCTCCTTTGTTGTTCTGGCCTGAAGCTGTTATGATGGAAATTGAGATAAGGCTTCTCTCTAGCTGGTCATTACCACACACATAATCATGATATAACAGTTTTAATTATAGAGTACATCACTTCAATGAAACTATATTTCAATATTATCAAAAATAAAAATAAAATAAATAAATCCTACTTTATCAGAGATATCAACCTTGATTTACAATTATTGTTGTTTTTACATAATTATAAACATTACTTCTTTATAAAAACTAGCAGTGCAGATATTTACATGGACCAGTGCATCAAAATCAAACCACACATTTATTTTTAAAACTTAAAATAAACTATAAAATTGAGTATCAATGGCATCAACAGAAAATATCTTATTTGTTTCCATTTGAACTACTGGCTAGAAAGTTTTTAAGTAAAGAACGCGATCCAATTTTTTTTTGAAGTGCTTCATCATTATATTTCATTTTTGCACAACAAACGGAAATGAGTTGTTGTTATCGAGGAGAACAAAGATTTTCCCAAATTTCAAGTTCAGTTAACAGATTCAAGCCACAATTAAACAATGATAATGTTTTTAGTCAATCCTCTGTCCTGCACAAATAAAACTACATGCATGTCAACTGGCAGAGGTTTTTCAATGGAACTGAACCAATTTTTTTAACTTGGACTACTAAGAGATGACAGGTTCTGGACAGGAACAAAGGGTCGAGGAAAGTTTCATGAAGATTGGACACAACTTTGAATAAACAGTCGACTCATTTGAAAAATCATTCCCTCCCATTTTTTTCATCAGACCAAACACATTTTTGAACTTGACAGAGAAGAACAAAGATTCTAAGCAAGTTTCATAAAGTTTTATACATAAAAATTAAAAACAAGTAATTTCTAAAGTGTTAACAAGGTTTCACTAATTGAAACGCAGCCGAGATGTAATTACAACAAAAGTTATGAGCAAGTTTTACAAACATTTGACACAAATATGATTTGTAGCAGGTTTGCAAGCACTTTCTTAAATTTTTACAAATGACCTAGTTTTTGACCCCTCATGACCCAGTTTCGAACTCAGCTGAGATAATTGGGACAAATATTTTTACGAAGTTTCAATAAAAATTTGGCCATAAATGTGCCACGACTGGAGATAGTTGATCACAAAAGCTCATGATGAGCATGTTGTGCTGAAAAGAGCTAGATTTAACCCTTGAACATAAAAAACAGTTTAACAATAATTTTAAACAACAGTTAACATGTCAACATTTTACAATTATTATTATTATGTAACAACTGGACTTCTATTGTTTAACATGCTGATTCATAATCATATTTGATTAACAATTACCATCAATTATACGCAAACTGTTGATTGTATTAGCAAAAATATAATTCACCTGTTAATACAAGCTAGCTACCTGTGACTGTGTTCAACTTAAATTGACAATTGAATTCAATGTTTGGCAAAACTTTCGAAAAATAACTTATTTTTACAAAAAACAAAACAAAAATTTACTCGTCGAATAGACGCAACAACTTACTTCAGTATCACAGTTACCGTTGTTGTTTCTTCCTCTTATAACGGCGCAATATTTTAGTCTCAAGTGGATAGCATACATCCAAATTATGGATCGAACAGTAACCAAAGTCTTCATTTTCTACCATTATAATTCACTCTCTGTAAATCGCCCGTAATTAAATTCTCATGAATTTGATGCATCGCGGATAAGTAATATAAAAAAAATGCAAATTAATAACACTCATAAATCTGACTTGTATATCTCTCTGTCCCGCCTTTATGTATTCCCTTCGCATTCATGGCTATTTGATGAAAATATGTCAACGTTCCGCAACTGTTGTTTTTCCTATGTATGATTACAAATCCAACATCAAAGAAAAGATCAAAGTGTTCGTCTGCAAAATCCCATTCACTGTGTATCTATCTTACAGGGAAGATGTAAGAGATGCTCCAAAACAACAGGTGCTTGTCATTTGTAAAACGATTTTTCATTGGATAGTTATCATTAAAAGAGGGTTGTCTGCTAAGTAGGCAACTCTTTAAACATGTCATATTTGCCGTCCGATGAAAATGGTAATTAGAACTGAATATAAAGACAATTTACAATCACCATCATATTAAATGAATGTTGTTTGAATATCGAATATCTATCTTACTAAGAATATAATTTCATTATGGAAATTTCCGGTACAAAACTTTTGATTTTTGACAACATATACAAATTCAAAATATACAATAACATAATTGATGAAAATAAATAAAAAATAAATCTGCGAGCAATACTTTTTACTCACGAATTAGGTAGTCATAATGAAAGCCCTATCGACACGTACTTTGTTGTGTATGCATTACTTGTTACCCTAGCAGTTCACACTGTGTCAACAACTCTGACCTAAACATGGGTTTTCGGCACAGCTGTTTTACCCAGCGTTTCACATTAAATGACTTTAACATAACGCCAGCAGACACGCTTGAATATATTCGAATATTTCATATGCTGATTCGAGATAAAACCTCTGAATACATCACTGAGTCTGTGCTCAGCGCAAAGGATGTATCACTATTCAGTGTAAGGAATTCCGGACTACTTTCTGTATGTTCAAATGACACAAATTGTGGCCCAGTTACAATTACGCGTTAAAATCCATCTCGCAGAATTTCAGGGTCAGTTCTCGTTCACTAAATCGTCCGGGGAATATATAATTAACTATCGATACACACATTTTTGCTTTCAAGATGAGAAAACAAACCGTTGTATATTTGTTATATACTTACACTAATACGTGGTACTCTCGTAGTATAATTTTTATTTACTTACACTAATGTGTGGTTTGACAATGATAAGTTGATAACACACATTTTATGCGGTGAATATGTGACTAACAAGTTAACAAACACAATAGTTAAACTTTTGTTTTCAATTTAATTATTTAGGAACGTAAATTGCAAACTTTACATCAAAGTCAGCATTTACGCCGACTACCTTTTAAAAAGATATTTCTTGTTGTGCTAAGTTGTTTTTTAATATTCGGTTTTAGTGATTATAATGCATTTTTGTTGTTGTCTATAATATACCTGTAGTAATTGGTCAACTTATGTTCAACGTTTTATTAATAGATTTAATTCGGAACTTGCGCGCTGTGGGTTTTTCCGATTTCTGAGCGCGCGAGGGAGGTACAAACATTTTCATTAGTACAGTAATTACCTAATGAACCAGTAACGTCGATATCCGATTTGCTTCCCATTCAGTAGTCGATAATAAGTATTTTAACGACAGTAGTGTTTCTTCTAGGAAATGTCAAAATTCAAGTCTTTTTGTTATTACTATTACTATTATTAATAATAATTACACATAACAAATTTAACACTGATATACATCTATGCCAGACGTTTAATACAGGATTAAAGTCTTAATACACCGTTCACATGTACAGCCGCCTATAAGAATGGGTCCAGTTGCTATCATCCTTAAAAGACATGAAAAACTTACTTTGTCAGCTGTATGGTAATGAAGGAACCTATACAAACGGCTTGACATAATTATATAATATTTCTTCTGAAAAACTTTATTGATGTTCTTATTTTTTTCGGCATGCTTTATAGATATTTCAAATAAAAGTAATGTATGGTAAAGCTCCATAGTGATGTGTCTTCTAATCTTAAGGTCTAAGTCTTTAGCGAATAATTTTCTTTACTTTTCAGATTAGATTAAAGAAAAGCATCACAATAGGGCTAAATCAATAGACATATACATATCCAACTGATATGGAACGATATATTAGTTATAGTACTCCGAATGGTCTAAGGATAGTAAGGTTTTTATTGTTTGGTACTTGCCTGTATGATATAAAATATAAACGAATAGTATAATATATTATACAATGGAGTCAATGTCTTGGTAGTTTCGATGACAAACTTCCATTCAAACTGTATGCCCAGGCCTACGCACAGTATATGCAAGGACATAGTTACGTGACCGAAGCTGTATACATGTACATGCAGCATTATATTGTGTTTCATAGTATTCTTACAAAGTAAACATTTTCGAGATTACCGGTAGTTCATCTAAAGAAAAATGATTAAATCGTGGTATTTTTATCAACTATAAAGAATGTTTGAGCAGAAAAAGTGGTGTTTACTTTTCAGCGATAAGAGAAATTATTGATTCACTCTCTTTTAAAATATGCTAGTCAGCTTTTGTTTGTACCTACTGCGCGTGCTCAAATATCGGAAAAACCCAGACTGGAGAGTTCCGAATAACAACTATTGAGAACTTCGAATGTAAACAAAAGTTATCTTCTGCTATTGTGTTGTTAGCACCCGTGAATACAAAAGATCGCCGCTATCTGTTGAGAACAAAATAATGTTTCCCAGAAACAGCAATAGTAGCATGCACTATGAACAAGGTTACACAACATCCCACTTGTTTATCAAAATCTATTAATAGCCTTAGATGCGGTGGTTATCGTTCTTAGCGTACTTAAAAGCAGTCCGACTTGCAACGCGTAGTACTAACCTTCGTTGTTCGCAAGCGAACAACAATTTTAACTTACGAGAGAAGTATGTAATCTCAACATGTAGACGTATTTGATCGCCATTCTCCTCAAATATAGACATCGTAAGAGATGCCACTGAAATTAATTAAGTACTAATCATTTATAATCTTATGATATGGAATTTAACAATTATGCATCTTCAAAAACTGTATCGTATCGTATAAGTGTACTACGATGTTTATTAAAATGGTCCCCGGGTCTTTTCAAAAGCAAGGTTGTGTGTTCAATTCATGGAAAGGTCTAAAGAAACGGAAGTAGATATGTATAGTTTCTATCAAGCGTTAAAATACTAGTTCTCGAAGAGCATAATTATATAGACCCAACACCCGATGTGCATTTAATATAAGGGACATTGAGCATCGTATCATATACAATGAGCATCATATAATGGACAGTGAGAATCAAATAATGAACAATGAGCATCATGAACTGGACCGTGAGCATCATATAATGGACCGTGAGCATTATATAATGGACCGTGAGCATCATATAATGGACAGTAAGCATCATATAATGGACCGTGAGCATCATATAATGGACGAGGATCATCATATAATGGACCGTGAGCATCATATCATGAACAATGAGCATCATGAAATGGACCGTGAGCATCATATAATAGACAGTGAGCATCATAAATGGACAGTAAGCATCATATAATGGACCGTGAGCATCATATAATGGACAAGGATCATCATATAATGGACCGTGAGCATCATATAATGGACAGTAAGCATCATATAATGGACCGTGAGCATCATATAATGGACAAGGATCATCATATAATGGACCTCGAGCATCATATAATGAACAATGAGCATCATATAATGAACAATGTGCATCATATAATGGACCGTGAGCATCATATAATGAACAATGAGCATCATGAAATGGACCGTGAGCATCATATAATGGACCGTGAGCATCATATAATGGACCGTGAGCATCATATCATGGACAAGGATCATCATATAATGGACCGTGAGCATCATATCATGAACAATGAGCATCATATAATGAACAATGTGTATCATATTATGGACCGTGAGCATCATATAATTGACAAGGATCATCATATAATGGACCGTGAGCATCTTATAATGATAAATTATCATCAAACTAACATAAATTAACAACGTATAATGCCGAAGTTACATCATATAATGTAAAATCAATATCATATGATGATAAATATAGTCATACAATATAAGATGTCATTTAAAGGTAGTTATGGCGTTCCATACCAACATGTGTGTTTATGTTTCATATAAATAGGCAGAGAGTAGTAACTACTCTCAGCATATCCATATGAAACATATACACACATTTTAGTACGCAATTGCTTACACCCTGTTTAGTACATCGTATACTACCAATACAAGGGAGGGGGGGGGGTGCGTAAACTGGAGCTTCCTGCGTTTAAGTTTGGTTAGTTGGAACTTAATTCAAAGATGGCGTCATTTTCGTGTTTTTCGTGAAGGAGTAACGGATATTTTCACCCGGTCAACCACTTTATATTTCTTTTAAATGAATACGCCCTTTCGGTTCTACTGTGTTTATGCTTTCATCGGTTTGTGTTAAAAGATCGCTGACGTCGGGATAAAAAAGTTATTGAAAGATGTCAGTCCACAAATCTTTTGTCTAATTACGTGGCGATCGAGCAATTGGATGTATAAATACATGTATCATGTTCTCTTATAATACACAGTATTGACGCACGTGTCCAGTTAACTATAACTAAAATTATGATCATTTAATTTTCCAGATGCCGTTTTATCTGTGATAACTGATGTATTAGCCCCCAAAAATGATGTACCTGCCCACTCCCCCTTTGGAACTGATTTCCAAATGACAATCTGCTCTTTTCTATGTCAAAGAGCATGGCATGAAATATTTACCCATCTTTTATTAAGTTTATACTTCAATATTATAGTTTTATAGCACGCGATTTGGTGCAATATTAGAGTTTCCTTAATTACGTTACTTAATGTAGAAGTATACTAATGCTGTAACAAAAACCTGCTGCCTGAATCAATTCACATATTTTCAAAAGAAGTGTTGTGGTGTGGCTGATGTACAAGATAGTAGAATGTTTATCAGCCCTTTTCAGTAATACTTAAATTAATTTAATGTATGTTAAGTCGTGTCGACCTTATTCTGATATGCACTTTTAACCATTCATTCACTGTTTTTGCCGGGCGATAATAAGCGCATCTTTCGTTGCAGTATATGTAATTAGGAATTTAAAATTAGAGAAGGACTGCGATTCCATGCCCCATTCATGGACCACATGAGTTAAAATGCAGACTTTGCCAGAAACAATCCTTCAACAGAACCGGACACAAACAGCAAATAAAAACAACCAACCAAACAAAAACATGTAGAGCTGATGCTTGTATTTGTTTTTGTAAAGTCTACATAGGCAAGTCTGACATATACTAGTGCTTGCTATGAGTGCTACTTATTTACACGTTTTGTTCCGTTTGACATATTAACATGACTGAAGATAACACGTTTCGTTCCGTTTATGCCATTCTGCTAGTTTTTCACGTTGTTTTTATTAAAATAAACCATTATCTGTGTTACGTAATTTCTTACCACGATGTCTCTGCAATAATTTTCAAGTGTGTTATGCACTTACAAACATGATACAAGTCATTTGGGTCGTTATGAATTTGTAATGCATTTTACATATTCACGATCACATTACTCGAGATCAGAAGGCAAAGTTAGGAACAAAGGAAATAACCTATCTAAGTGAACCAATGATTTCTTTCCCCAATACAACAGTCATAAATAATATGTATCCACATACGTATAAAAGAAAAAAATATATATATTGACCACTTCTACTGAAATAATTTCGTGTATTGCATTTGCACAATCCTTTCTATACACCACAAGTCTATTTCTTGCGATTATAATATATTCACCATCTCAGAACTTTAAAATAAGGTCATCTAAAATATGTCACATGAAAGTTAAATACATGTATCAGTATCGTAATGGTAAAACGCATCACATTTTATTAATTCTGGCCCGGGAAGGAATCGAGTTGAGTTCAAAAAAATATCGGACGATCAACGCACGGTTATCGCCCGACATCGGAATCATTGTACGTGTATCATGACGAACTCCGTCCGGCGTCCGTCAGTCATCGTGCGGAGGTCCTCCGGCAATCAGACGGTCGCCGGCCAATGTATATGTCCTTGGGAAATACCTTGATTTTTGTCGATACACGTACAATGAATCCGATGTCGGGCGAAAAAAAATGCGTTGATCGTCCGATCTTTTTTTTTATCTGAACTCGATTTCTTCCCGGGCCCGACGTCAGGCAAAATTTTAAGTGAGACTTAGAATTAATCCGGACGCCGCCCAGTGCTACAAAGAGTACTGTGTCCGTGCGATCATCGGCCGGGCGCCAGCCCGATGGGAGGAAAAATACGTCGTCCGCTGATAGGTCTCTATTTGTGACTGAGGTATAACATGTTTCTAGATTTTGAAGACACATTTTCTTTGATTATAACACGGTCAAGGTCTTATTCATAAACAAATTGCTGCTGACGTTAGATTGTGATGATACCTGCGTTTACGGAATCATAGACAGACAGGCAAAAAGCGCAAAGTAAATCACTAAGACGGAAAATGAACAACAGCTAATTTTAAAGAAATATATGAACAAATTCCACGAGGGCATGAAAGTTGAATGTATTTGGCAAAAAAATCATGCATCAAATACTAGTAAGCCAGCTCGTCTTGCAAGCTTGCGAATGATGTGGCCTATCCATCGCCAACGTTTCTGAAGGATTTCTTCCTCAACGGGCTGCTGCTTTCTTCTTTCTTCATAACTCCTCGATGATGATCTTTTCTAGCAAGCAGATCTTGAGAATTTTCCTAAGCCATGTGCTGATGAAGACCTGGATTTTCTTTATGTTGGTGGCATTTGCTTTCCAGGTCTCAGCTCCATAGAGGAGTATTGGCTTCACAATCGTATGGAATAACCTCGTCTTGGTGGTGATGCCCATTGCGCTTGATCCCCAGATGTTCTTCAGCTGATGGAAGGCTGCTCGTGCTTTACCAATGCGGGTTCTGACGTCTGCATCTGTTCCTCCATGGTTGTCCAGGATGCTTCTGAGAAGTTGTCCACCTCCTCCAGTGCATCGCATTGGACTGTGATGTGTGAGTTGTTGGGTGCGTTGGTCTTGAAAACCTTGTGCTTCCCTCTATTGATGGTAAGATGCTACCATGTTGGTATTTTTCTGTATCTGACGATGGGTGCGGAATAAAAGAGGCAGATCGTCCACTGGATTCAATTTCGCTTATTGTCCATTGAGGTCTTCATCACCTAGTCTATGACAAGCAAGTAACAGAAAGTTGAGAGTAAGCAGCCTTGCCTCACTCCGTTTCTCACTTCAAAAGTGTCAGTGAGCTGTCTGTCACGAACGATTTTGCAGATTATCACTTCACAAGACGTCCTGATTATATTGGTCATCTGGCACTTCATAGTGTGTTAGAAGTCTCCAGAGGGACCCCCGGTCAACGCTGTTGAACGTCTTCTCATAGTCTATGAACTTGACATTCAGGGGTTAAGCCACAAAAGAATAAGACATGTGTTAGTCAGAAACACAATGCACCCTACTGCGCGGCTTTGAATTAAAATTTTTGTATTATATCCCTTTACAAAATATTACTTCACTTGTGATCTGTACCTGCCACATGATATACATGTAAAATATAAACTAGAGCTTTGTCACAGACGTGATGAATACCCCCACATGCCGAATTGACACATAATATTTTGCATGTCTTCTTTACAAAAAACAGCGGACACCATGCTCAATTTTTAAAACGCACTAAGTGACCCCTTGACCTAGTTTTTGACCCAGAAAGGCCCATGTTGTAACTTGGCCTGAAGATCATCTCCATAAAACTTCTGACCAAGTTTAGTGAAGATCGGATGTAAACAACTTGAATTAGAGAGCAGACACCAAGCTGAATGTTAAAAAACGCACTAAGTGACCCCGCGACCTAGTTTTAGGCCCGGAATGGCCCATGTTCAAACCTGTCCTAGAGATCATTTAGATAAAACTTGTGACCAACTTTGGTGAGGACTGGATGAAAACTACTTAAATTAGAGAGCGGACAACATGGTGTGGTTTAAAACGCACTAAGATACCCCGTGACCTAGTTTTTGACCCGGCATGACCCATATTCAAACTTGACCTAGACATCATCTAGATACAACTTCTGACCAAGTTTGGTGAAGATTGGATGAAAACTACTTGAATTAGAGAGCGGACAACATTGTGATGTTTAAAACGCACTAAGTGACCCCGTGACCTTGTTTTTGACCCGGCATGACCCATATTCAAACTTGCCCTAGACATTATCAAGATACAACTTCTGACCAATTTTGGTGAAGATTGGATAAAAACTACTTGAATTAGAGAGCGGACAACATGGTGAGGTTTAAAACACACTAAATGACCCCCGTGACCTAGTCTTTGACCCAGCATGACCCATATTCAAACTTGACCTAGACATCATCTATTTACAACTTCTGACCAAGTTTGGTGAAGATTGGATGAAAACTACTTGAATTAGAGAGCGGACAACATGCTTAATGTTTAAAATGCACTAAGTGACCCCGTGACCTAGTTTTTGACCCGGCATGACCCATATTCGAACTTGACCTAGACATCATCTCGATACAACTTCTGACCAAGTTTGGTGAAGATCGGATGAAAAATACTTGAATTAAAGAGCGGACAACATGGTGAGGTTTAAAACACTTCGTTTGTGGGGGTATAATTATCTCCCTTTAAAGCTTGTTACTTCCCTGATTTTGTTTTTTGACCTTTGAACTTGAAGGATGACCTTCACCTTTCACCACTCAAAATGTGCAGCTTCATGAGCTACACATGCATGCCAAATATCAAGTTGCTATCTTCAATATTGCAAAAGTTATGGCCAATGTTAAAGTTTTCGGACAGACACACAGACTGACATACAGACAGACAGTTCAACTGCTATATGCCACCCTACTGGGGGCATAAAAACTACCAAGCCTCATTTCAGCCATGTTTTGCAATTGAAAAGAGCGTTAGAAACCCATTTTTCTACCTCATCTGTGAGATCATTGGAAGTATTATGTTTACCAAGTTTCATGAAGATGTTCAGAAATTTCATTTGTTTGATAAATATGAAGATCCAGTTTGGAGCAGGGTCACTTGGGGTCAAAAGCTATGTCTTTAGGTAAAATAACCTTTATCATACTTTAGGAGAAACTGCTAGAATTCACTAACACTTTAGGACCAGTATAGCAAGACAAGTTGCAGTCTCCAATATAATTCAAAAACATTTTCTATAAGAATATGAAAATTAATCTTGTCATAAATGACAATTTTTTTAGAACAGAGCCATAAATGTGTGAACAATAAGAAAGCTAAATAATTTTAATGTTTTATTTTAATCTAAGAATATTTATCAAAAACAGAAGACAATATAGAATTAAACTCATAGATCAGACTTAAGTTAGTGATATGCACATCAAAGATGAACAATATAACTTTTTAAACATACAAGTTAATAACCTTTCATATATCCAGACAAAATGAAATTCATCATTTTAAGCAGAACATCATGATATCAGAATGTATTCACAGTAATGTGAACATGATCTACAGTTTCCACAGACATAGCATCATTTGGGCATCATGGGTACTTGAATGAAATCAATAGCATTAGTATCAGTATACATTGATGACTGTGCATTTGTTTTAGATTTTGCTTGAAAAAACTCACATATTGTTTGAAATCAGTCAATTGAGTGCAAAACTTGACATTTTATCTGCACATAAGATTTCATACACAAGACACCATGTTATTGTTTGCTGTTCAATGTCAACTGGGTTAATGCTGACTTCCCCCTTCAGGTCTCTGTATGATTCTACTCGCCCCGCCCCTTTCCTGGCCTGCTCCCACCACCACGCCCGCCTCCTCCTCGCCCACCGCCACGACCAAACGCACCTGCAAGCAAAACAGAAGCATTACAATAAACTATGTATATTTCCATACCAGACACAAAGTAATTCAATTTGTACTAACAGCACAATTTGTGTGTTTCTTTCTGGAACAGACTGGAGCTATATTTGACAGTCATTAATACCCCGCTTTTACACAGACATAGAGCCTTGACAATGGATACAGCATTTTGACAGCAATGTGGTTCTGGAGTCTGAAGAACCAGTGAGGCGTGGCTTTTTTTTTATCTAAGCATGATTTGACCAACAGACAACAGAGATATTTTCTTATCTTATTCACTATGTAAGCCACAAGTGGCGTTGCTATTTTAACCCCATGGGCATCTTATTAACAAATTCTGAAAAGGACCAGAAGACAAGCGTACACACCAAATAACAGACCCTTGTAGTTTAAGAAAAGATTCTAAAAGTTACATTATAAGACAAAATAAATCATGTGCCCATGGGGCATGGCATTGATTGGTGCCATGGCATGAAAGAACTATCTTTATAGAGAACATCTATCTGAGGTTTTATACCAAATATTAAAGATCAGGGACAATTTTAAGATTTATTGAAGTTATTACTATTTATTTACTACATTAGTCTTATAAATCCAGTGACCCCTTGGGTGTGATCTGTTTACCAGAAGGAATTGATTAAAACAAAAATAATAGAGGACCACCTCTAAAAATATGACATTTGTGGTTTCCAAAGAACAATTATTAAGTGTCATTTTTAAAATCTACGTTTAGCTTGCATGTGCAGTTGACCAAAACTATTTTGAAGAACTTTAAAACCAAGAATCATTTCAGTTAAGTTTCCTTAAATCTGCCCATAGGTTTAGGAGATATTTGAATGAAAGAATGCAGAGTGTTTTTGAAGTGGACTGCAATAGAAATGTGTGTGTTACCTCTGGCTCCCCGCCCCCTCTGGCCCCCACCTCGGCCCTTCATCTCCCCGCGACCCTTGGATTTCTGTATAACCTCCTCCTTCACCATATCTATCACTTCGTCTGGAATACGCAGGTACTTAATTGTGCTGCCACGGATGTAACACTCAGGCATTCTCCAAAATCTGTCTCCATCCTGTAGGCAGGACACAATAAATCACTCATTTAACAAACACTCAAAAGTATGTATATCATAAATAACATGGGATGCTGCTGTTCTTGGAAGATATTGTTCCTTTTTTTAAAATAAGATTTTTAAGATCAATAGACCCAAGCAAACAGATCTTCATCATCTTTCATTTGTTTTTCAATGGCATTTTTGTATTTTTCACTCACATTATTCAAAGACAATTAGCAATATGCACTGACACAAACATTTTGATTTTGAAAGACTAGTTTTCAGAGTAGCAGAATAAGGTCATTTTTGATCTAGATTTCTGGCAGTTATTTTCAAATTTTAACAAATTTTTGCCTATAAAATTCTGCACATATTTTTTGTTATTTAATTTTATTCAATTTCAGAATTTGAATCAACGCACACTCTGGCATTCTTCAATCTTCGTAAATGTTCAATATAAACTCTGATCTACTTCACCATAAGTCCAAGTTATTTCACCGTAAGTTCACTTTTAAAACAATAGCCAGCCTATTATTTTTAAGTGTCAGAAAACTTAGAGTAAATAAGGCTGAAATTGCTGTATTTTTTTAAGTACTCCTTTCAGCTATGCCTTTGCTTAAAACACAATTATTTCTTTATTGAATTTTATTATGCGAAGATAATTATAAAGGTTATAGTACATATCTTTGTTTTTCTAAAGATTTATTTTTTTGTTATTAATATTTCTTATTTAAGTGTCATTTTTAAGGTAATGTAAAATCTATAGCTGAAAAAAGTTTGTGATTAATTTAAACTAAAATGGGTCCGGAAATATTTATACGCGAAACTCTGTACGATTTCATGGAGGCAAACTTTTTATTATCAAGTATATGGTTTAGTCTAAAACTTAAGTGTTTTTGTAATGTATTAATATCTTTTATTTAAAAATCGCTTCCAAGCTTAAACAAAAAGCTCTAGCTGGAAATAAATTTTGGGATTTTAAATGAACTAGTCCAGTGGATATTCATGGCAGTTTTTTTTTTTGAAAAGTGAATATCTGCTATTGCTTATAGCTTTATTTTTATTTTTTTATTTCAATACCATTGTAATGTTAGAATCAAAGTCTGTAGCCTGAACAAGCTGTGTTGGCCTTGTTCTCAATATTTACTTAACTGATTGCTTGCTTTACTTTCTTAATAAAATCTAAAATTTCGATAAAAATGCTTAAAATGACACATATGTAAACTTAAATAGCCCCAATTATGTTCGCTATATTCCGTAAACGTATTAATTTCTTTCTTAAATTTTCACTATAAAATTTAGATTTAAAATTAACTATTTAAACATGAACGTGATGGTTTTCTTTGTTTATTACAGATTGTCAATTTAAGCAAGATAATGGTAAAACAAGAGATGTGTTTGTCAGAAACACAATGCCCCCTACTGCACTGCTTTGAAGCCATATATTTGACCTTGAAGGATGACCTTGACCTTTCACCACTCAAAATGTGCCGCTCCTTGAGATACACATGCATGCCAAATATCAAGTTAATATATCTTCAATATTGCAAAAATTATGACCAAGGTTAAAGTTTTGGGACAGAATGACAGAGTGACAGAATGACAGACAGGCCAAAAACAATATACCCCCGATCATTCGATCCGGGGGCATAAAAAACACCTCGAGGAATGAAAGCATTCCGTCAGTGGGAGACAATGTCCAAATGAAGGATTAAAAGTGTTAATTGGCATATCTGTGACACCATATATCTCCACACGTGTTGATGCTGTTAATAAGATAAGATACCATGCATCACCTTCTAATAACATGTCAAATGACAATCAAGGCCTAATTCATGCCAGGGACCTATACAAACATATTCCTGTTCCTGTTCATGCTGAGTTTTATGAGAGATGTAGATCTGGTTTAATGACTCTAAAACCATGCAGATGAACCTGATAAAATATTTATTTAAATAATACGAACTGTGATATGACTAGATTATCCTATCAATAACAGAATCCATAAAAATCTTCAAATATATTTTATAAAATCGCGTCATACCGTTTTATTGTTCATGGACCTATACAAGCATATAGGTCCCTGCATTATTCTTCAGTACGGTCATGGTGGCGCATGAGAATATTAAGGGGTGGTAATCCGGGAGTTATCGATTTCTGGGATTGTCTATATAAATGATATATCTGAGCTGTTGACCTTGTTTTTGGACACACACTACCCAAATTCAAACTAAGGCAAGAAAATGCAAAGATAAACAGCGTGACCAAGTTTCATTAAGAGTGAGTCATTCATGTGGCCTCTAAGATTGTTACAGAGTTTAAACTTTGACCTGGTGACCTTGTTTATGGAAGCATGTTACCAAGATACGAACACAGCCTAGACAATGGCAAGATGAACATTCTGATCAATTTTCATCAGGATTGAGTAATGAAAACGTGACTTAAGTTCATCAATTCAGGCTTTGTAATTTTCAACATGGCTGTACATATTGGGGGGGGGGGGGGGGTGTTGGGGTGAGGTTAACTCCTCACTTACTCTGGACGTGCAGATCACCTCTCTCAGATTGATGTTCATCCAGTTATCGCAGCTCACTAGATGTCCATTGTAAGTTTCTCCATTTTTTAACTCTACCAACTGTAAATAAAATATATAGCCCTGAAAGTAGCTGGATACAATATATGATGCCAAATGTACACCTGACTTTTATAACATTATTCTGAAGCAAAACATTGCAATTTGAAACAATATGGAAGCCCCAAAATTAAATAAGGATATGATATTATTTACTACTTTGAGATTTGCTGGAATTAAAGTCCAATCCGGACGTGAGAATTCCTTTTTGAAAATATTACTTGGAACAACTGAACATCCATCCCAAAAGCAGGACTGTCCCACTGATTTTGGGATGTATGGCATTTTTGTTTGAATGGTTCACAGTGTTTTTTTCTGATTAAAATCAGGGCCAGTATCCGGCTTCATTTCCGATTGAAAAAATAAAATATTTTTCCCGAATGGGACCTAAAATTTCCCAATTAAAAGTTTCAGAGAAAAAAAAGTTTCTTTTTAAGATGTCAACATTAATTTTAGTTTATCCCCTATCAAGCTCTACAAGTTACTAACACCTTGTTAAATATAGTATTTAAAACACTCTTATTCAAATTTTTGAAGCATTTGTTAGCACCAAAAACACCGATAATTTCCCAATTTTTATCAAAACGCCACCATTTTTCCAATCCAAAGGGACCGGGCCTCATTCCCAAAATTGTAAAAAAAAACCACTGGTCCAGATTTTACTATTATGGGAAATCGTATCAATGAAACATGCGCAGGTTGAATAGGAAGGGCTAAGCAGTTTAAAACAAAGAAAGCCCACATAACTCCAGTCTGCATAAATGAAATGCTCAAAATGAAAGGCTCCAAAACACATATTCATGTTTTACCATTGGGTGGTTGACAGCAGTGCGCAGGAGTGACAATGGCAACTGAAACAACAAACTCATATTTACTGCATTTTACTACAGAATTGTTTAACACAATTTAACTTACAGTCATTTATGAGTAGCAAACTAGTCTTTTATCTAATCAGAGGGGTTACAAACTTTCAAATTCCAATTTTGTAATATGCTATTGAATAGCAATATGTATACGACTGAACCAGCTTTGCATTACAGAGGCTAAAAAAGCACACACTTATAAGATAAAAGATTTTAAAGCTTGGCTGATATAAAACACTTTTTTTCATCAAGCAAAAAAATATAAAAAAATTTTTTTATGCATTACGTTTTTATTAAAAGTCTTGTAATGTTTAGTAAAAAATAATTTTCATATATTTATAACAATACATGGTACCGTAAAAACTCAGTCACAGGTCTACCCGCTCATACGTCGGGGGTATAAAAATGGTTAGAAAATGTGACAATTTGTGTATGTGCACTTTATAAGTCGGGATAAAATTACAGACAATAGGAAAATCATCGTCAGTAAAATTGCGACACCATAAAATTTATTTCAGAGTCTGTGACGCAACTATATTGTTAAAGATGTTAATTATATTATACAAACCCGATATTATAGTAGATAAAAATAGAATTACCTTGCAATTTTATAATTAGTTTCATTAATCCAACAAAACACTGTGCAATTATTTACGATATAAGTGTTTAGGAATTTTGTAAACACAAGCGTCCGCCATAGTTATGAACTGTACAGAAAGTTTGTAAATCGGAACTTATCAGAATTTCTCGGAAAATGATTGATAAATGTGTTCGTCGTTGGAATGTTTAGGCTGAGTAATTTCGGCAAATCGGAACTCAACTTGTGTAAAACACTTGCTCAATTAACCGTTAAACTCCACCTCCGTTCTCTGCAAAAGATTTGAAGGCGGAGCTATGCACATGCTATTATTTAATTGGATGATTGCCATTGAGTAACAAACACTCAATTGGTTCGGCATGTTGATTGCTAGACAAAGGAAGCCAATTTTGTTGGCGAGAAATTTGTTTATGGCTTCAGACAGGAAGCGGCTTTCCTTTGATGACATCAAACTGTCATTTCACACAGAGTGCAAATTTTCGGAAGACTTCAACTGACTCTTTGTTTACAATTCAAGTAAAAAACGAGGGCTGTTTGTAAAACATGCATGCCCCCCATATGGGCTGTCAGTTGTAGTGGCAGCCATTGTGTGAATACGTTTTTTGTCACTGTGACCTTGACCTTTGACCTAATGTAAGTTATCAACCGGAAACCATTGTACCATTTCGAGTCACTGTGACCTTGACCTTTGACCGAGTGACCTGAAAATCAATAGGGGTCATCTGCCAGTCATGATCAATGTACCTATGAAGTTTCATGATCCTAGGCGTAAGCATTCTTGAGTTATCATCCGGAAACCATTTTACTATTTCGAGTCACTGTGACCTTGACCTTTGACCTAGTGACCTAACAAGAGCTGTCAGAGGACAACGCGCTCGACTATTCGAGTGCTTGTATAACGTAAGCCATCATTCGGAAATTGTTCATATTAAATTATTTATTAGACTATCTTTCAAAAATAAAAAAAGGAAAAAAAATAAATAATTTGGGGGGCGGGGGGGGGTAGGGGGGGGTAAGAGGGGGGGGTATAATGTGGGGTGTGGTAATTTATTAGATGTTTAAAAAAAAACTAGATGTGTTTGTGAAACACAATGTCCCCCTATATGATGTTTGACCTTGTAGGATGACCTTGACCCTTCACCACTCGAAATGTGCAGCTCCTTGAGATACACACGCATTTCAAATATAAAATTGCTAGCTTCAATATTGCAGAAGTGACATTACATGCGCAATTTTGACCCATATATTTGACCTTGAAGGATGACCTTGACCTTTCACCACTCAAAATGTGCAGCTCCATGAGATACACATGCATGCCAAATATCAAGTTGCTATCTTCAATATCGCAAAAGTATTCATAAAATAAGCGATTTGGGCCACATATATTTGACCTCTGACCTTGAAGAATGACCTTGACCTTGACCTTTCACCACTCAAAATGTGCAGCTCCATGAGATACACATGCATGTCAAATATCAAGTTGCTATCTTCAATATCGCAAAAGTATTCATTAAATAAGCGATTTGGGCCACATATATTTTACCTCTGACCTTGAAGGATGACCTTGACCATTCATCACTCAAAATGTGCAGCTTCATGAGATACACATGCATGCCAAATATCAAGTTGCTATCTTCAATATTGCAAAAGTATTCATAAAATGAGCGATTTTGGCCACATATATTTGACCTCTGACCTTGAAGGATGACCTTGACCTTTCACCACTCAAAATGTGCAGCTTCATGAGATACACATGCATGCCAAATATGAAGTTGCTATCTTCAATATAGCAAAAGTTATTGCAAAATGTTAAAGTTGGCGCAAACAGACAGACAGACAGACAGACAGACAGACCAACCAACAGACAGGGCAAAAACAATATGTCCCCCACTACTATAGTGGGGGACATAAAAAAAAATTGGGGGGGGGTTGGGGGGGGGGTAAGGGGGATGGGGGGAGTGAGAGGGGGGTATAATGTGGGGTTTGGTAATTTATTAGATGATGTTTAAAAAAAAAAAAAAATGGGGGGGGGGGTGAGGTTGGGGGGGGGGGGGGGAGGGATTCTGGTAGGGGCGTGGGGTATTGTTTGGGTGGAATCCATTGTGGTATTCAGGTAAGTGTTGTTTTGTCAAAGTAATAATACAATGTGATCATAAATAAAGAAGTTATGGCAATTTAAGCAAAATGTTCAATTATCTAAGTGTAAAAGGGGCCATAATTATGTCAAAATGCTTGATACAGTGGTCTGCTCTTGTTAATAGGTTGGGGTCATGTTGGTAAACAAGTATGCAACATATAAAAGCAATATGTCAAAGGATATAGGAAATATTTGGGATAGTACGCAAACTTTAACATAGATTTATCAATAATATGCATATTCTAAGTATAAAAGGGGCAATAATTATGACACATTGCTTGATAGAGTTGTCTGCTCTTGTTTATAGGTTGAGTTGATGTTGGTAAACAAGTATGCAAAATATAAAAGCAATATGTCAAGGGACAATGAAAAAAATAACAAATGATCTCACACTGACATGAACAAATATCCTCTATTTATTAAACATGATTTTAAACTTATTGCATTTGTTTCCTCTGTATATAAGAAAGATATAATAGTGTATTACCTCCCCTGTCCTGCTTATATTTATATTAATCAACAAAATTAAACATGAACACAATATTTAATATACAAAATATACAAAAAATCTCATATTCTAATAATATTTTTACTGATCCACTTTATTTTACTCAAATGATGATGTTTCATTGGACTGATAATTATAGATTTAGGATTACAGACCAGTTGCTTCAGTTATATTGTTCAGAGTTCGCCCTGTTGGCCCCGTATGCGTTCTTGAGTTATCATCCAAAAACCATTTTACCATTTCGAGTCACCATGACCTTGAGCTTTGACCTAGTGACCTCAAAAACAATAGGGGTCATCTGCAAGTCATGATCAATCTACCTGTAAAGTTTCATGATCCTAGGACTTAGCGTTCTTGAGTTATTATCCGAAAACCATCTGGTGGACGGACATACAGACATACAGACAGACAGACCGACATGTGCAAAACAATATACCCCCTCTTCGCATAAAAACAACTTGCTAACATTCACCTTTGGATTAAATTATCAAAATAAAGCAAAAGCGAAGTTGAAAAATATGATTAAATTAGTTCGCGTCAGTTCAAATTAGACGTTTTGCGTTGTAAATCAACTAGTTTTCATGACAACAACAACTTAAACAACCATAACCGCGACGACGCGGGGATCGATCTACCTAGATTTTTTTTCATTAACTATCTCATAAGTCGACTCTATCATTTTAATCAGTTTTTGGAGCAAAGAAATCTCGACTTATGACTGCATTTTTACGGTAATCAAATATCTAAGCTTTTGCCCGTATACAAATGTATTAGGTACCACCTATTATCATATAAAATATGTGTGATGTCACAACTTTATGAAAATTACCCACGACTAAACAATCATAATAAAGTACAGTCAAGTTACCATTACCGTATCATTACCCATAGCAGATCACTTTGATGTTCAAGACTGCGTATCGCGATAAATAGTTGACATTTTTAGATGATATTTTCACACAGCATCTTCAAGGCTTGTTCTTTAAAACGCATCAATTGAGTGGTAATCGGAGCTACTCTTTGTCAAACATTTCAGTATGGTTTGCTGACATGTATATACGGCTTTGTTGATTTCCTTACTGTTTCCAATTCGAGGGAGGTTGAACATTTTTCGCGGACACATGCTATAACTCTGTTGCAAAGTAAGAATTTTACGCATTAATTTAAAGGCCATTTAGTAGTCTTTCTGCCTGCAAAAGTCAATTCCAGTTTTGAGTTGTGTTTAAGATTTTTCAACACCTTAAATGAAATGAAGAATTAGGGCAATAACGGATCAAGCGTGATAATATGCGTATTGATAATATATTATATCAAAATATATGCAAATCTTGTTGATTCTTTCAATAAGTGATCTCAATCTTAATGTTTTATTTATGTTCCATGTTCAATATCGATGATTAGATATGATTCAAACAATTTACATGGTTTATAAAATGCCCATTTCTTTTCGATCTTTTTAGGATTTTCAACAGATAATTCACACAAGAACACCATGCGGATACAAGATCACATATATAAAACAATTAATAACAAAACAAGTGCTGTCACCATAGGATGACTTATGCCCCCTATAAACACTTGGTAGAAGTTATGAGCTTTTTTCGAAACCTAAACGCAGATTTTGAAACCTAAACGCGGACCCTAAGTTCAAGGTCAAGGTCACAGGGGTCAAAATTTTTGTGCCTATGGAAAGGCCTTGTCCATATACACATGCATGCCAAATATGAAATTGCAATCTGAAGCGACATAGAAGTTATGAGCATTTTTCGAAATCTAAACGCAAAGTGCGCAGACAGACGGACGGACAGTCCGATCACTATATGCCCTCCTTCGGGGGCATAAAAATGTCTTAGAATATCAAAATAAATGGGAAAGCCACATAAACAAGAGAGCGGACACCATGCTAAATCCTTGAAATGCACTTAGTGACCCCGTGGCCTAGTTTTTGACCCGGCATGACCCATATTCGAACTTGACCTAGATATTGATATCTTGATACAACTTCTGACCAAGTTTGGTAAAGATCAGATGAAAACTACATGTACTTCAATTAGAGAGCAGACACCATGCTAAATCCTTGAAATGCACTAAGTGACCCCGTGACCTAGTTTTTGACCTGGCATGACCCATATTCGAACTTGACCTAGATATTGTCTTGATACAACTTCTGACCAAGTTTGGTAAAGATCAGATGAAAACTACTTCAATTAGAGAGCGGACACCATGCTAAATCCTTGAAATGCACTAAGTGACCCCGTGACCTAGTTTTTGACCTGGCATGACCCATATTCGAACTTGACCTAGATATTGTCTTGATACAACTTCTGACCAAGTTTGGTAAAGATCAGATGAAAACTACATGTACTTTAATTAGAGAGCGGACACCATGCTTAATCCTTGAAATGCACTAAGTGACCCCTCGACCTAGTTTTTGACCTGGCATGACCCATATTCGAACCTGACCTAGATATTGTCTTGATACAACTTCTGACCAAGTTTGGTAAAGATCACATGAAAACTACTTCAATTAGAGTGCGGACACCATGCTAAATCCTTGAAATGCACTAAGTGACCCCGTGACCTAGTTTTTGACCCGGCATGACCCATATTCGAACTTGACCTAGATATTGTCTAGATACAACTTCTGACCAAGTTTGGTAAAGATCGGATGAAAACTATTTGAATTAGAGAGCGGACACGAAGTGTGACAGACTGACAGACAGACAGACTGACGGTGCGAAAACTATATACCCCCTTTTCTTCGAAAGGGGGCATAAAAATGAACATAATTTATAACTGGCGATGTAACTTTGTCATTGTAAACAAAACATTTAATGTTTCGACAGTTCAAATAGCGTGTTAGATGCCCCACTGAGTTGTTTCAGTCATGTGATCCGTTATGGCTACAACTGATCTGTTAATGCATGAATTCTGCGGCGAAAAAAAGGTATCACAAATACATTTTGCATCTTTTAAAAATAAGACTATGTGCTGAATCAGTAAGCAAAGGTAATATTAAATCAAACTAGTGTAAAAGAAGTCTCAAAACATGTATTGCTTTTCACCAGATCAACTTAATTACGCTACTGATCCAGGGGGTTTTCAGCACTGTCTGCGCCTCCGGAAAACGGAGGCATTCCCAAAGCAAACGGACCTGATCCCAAACCGAAATTATAAAAAAAAATCCCAATTTAAACAAGACTATTGCCAAGCAATATATGTCCCTTACCTGCTCCACCATTGTCAGAAATTCCACCATTGTCGGATTATCTTTTTATTTGTTGCCATAGCAACCAGAATTTTTGACGTAGGAACAAAATGAAATGACGTGCATAATGTCCATATTGCCATCTATCCATGTTTCAAGTATCATGAAAAAATATGAAGAACTTTTAAAGTTATCGCAGGATCCAGAAAAACACCATTTTCAGCAGTATTTCTAGTCTATTTGTTGCCATAGCAACCAGAATTTTTGACGTAGGAACAAAATGAAATGACGCGCATAATGTCCATATTGCCATCTATCCATGTTTCAAGTTTCATGAAAAAATATGAAGAACTTTTAAAGTTATCGCAGGATCCAGAAAAGTGTGACAGACAGACAGACTCACAGACAGACAGACAGACACACAGAGCACAAACCATAAGTCCCCTCGGGTGAAACCGGTAGGGGACAAAAAAAACAACAAGAAATCGTTGGAGACGGGTGATGCTCCCCAAAGGTTTTTTTTGTCACAATATTGCACTATATATTCAGATAAAAGGAAACGTCTTGATGGCACAGAAGTTGGGGGGACAATAATTTTTTTTAAGAAAATTTCAAAGGGCCATAACTCTGTGAAAAAATCATCCGACCAGAACCCGCTGATAATATGCACATCTCCTCTTGATATTGAAGCTTCCCATAAAGTTTCATTGAATTCCGGTCTTTAGTTGCCGAAAAATAGCCCGGACAAAAATTGTGCACAGACGGACACACAGATGAAGCGGCGACTATATGCTCCCCCCAAAATAAATTTTGGGGGAGCATAACAAAAAAAAACAAGACTATTGCCAGGCAATATATGTCCCCTACCGGCTCCACCATTGTCAGAAATTTCACCATTGTCAGAATTTTTTATATATTTGTTGCCATAGCAACCAGAATTTTTTACGTAGGAACAAAATGAAATGATGTGCATAATGTCCATATTACTATCTATCCATGTTTTAAGTTTCATGAAAAAATATGAAGAACTTTTAAAGTTATCGCAGGATCCAGAAAACCACCTTTTTCAGCAGTATTTCTAGTCTATTTGTTGCCATAGCAACCAGAATTTTTGACGTACAAACAAAATGAAATGACGTGCATAATGTCCATATTGCCTTCTATCCATGTTTCAAGTTTCATGAAAAAATATGAAGAACTTATTAAGTTATCGCAGGATCCAGAAAAGTGTGACAGACAGACAGACTCACAAAGCACAAACCATAAGTCCCCTCCGGTAGGGGACAAAAAAATTAGAAAGAAGTGTCTTATGACTTATGATTATTAGATTATTAATGTTCCAACTCGTCCAGCTTATGTGTATCATACCAAAAAGCACTGCTGTGGTTGACCAAGGATTCAGCACCATGAACCTGCTGTGCTCCCCATTACGCAGCACATTTACACAAACCAAACTTACTCATGATTACCTGCATTGAAGGTCTAGACCTGAATGACAAACATTGGAGGTGCTTTGTGATGCTTTCAAAAACAAAAAGCAGAGAAAAATTATGCTGTAACTTGTGTGACTAACCAGTGTTTGTTTTGGTAAAAAATATCTATCTATCTTCCAGTAAGGTCAAACCCCTTCTGGGGACATAGACATGTCGCGCGTCAACCAACAAGAATGTTAGTAAGACTGAAATAAAAAGATATAAAAAGAGAAAAAGTGTGTTATTATTTAAAAACAGGTTAAAAAACAGATCAGGTATGCTTATGGGGAGATATGTTCAACCCGGCTAACAGCTATATCTGCTAGAAGTTTTTGACTGTTCAGTTCTTATCTCAGAGTGTAACTGTAACTGAAAAACAAAATTGCAGTTACAGATTTATTTGTTAAACCACTGACTTATTTAAGCATGATTATTCACAATGTTTTCCCAAAATGAGCCGTTTCATCGAAGCAAAAATTCCCCAAATGGACAATTTTGTGGATAAAAAATTCCCAATTTGGTCAGACTCCTTTTCCCAAAATAGGCAGAAAAAACCCTGTTATCCGGTAATGGTAACTTGACTGTATCCGAAATGTCTATCCGACATACATATCCAATATAAAAAAAGACTGCAAAGATGACTTGATTACATTTTTCATGCAAAATCAAGATAAAACGATCAGCATGACGATAATTAGTATGTCAAGTTGTTGATTCACGATTCTCTCTTACCATTGTTAAATATGTTCAAATAAAAACTTCACGTGCATCGCATTACAGAAGTTCTTTCCCTTGTGAGCAGGTTATTTTCAACTAAAACATAATCAAAGTGATGACAGCACTGCAGTTGTTCGCCATTGCATAACCTTCGAAACAACTTATTTTTCAAAATTATGTAATCGTTTTTGACATCGCAAGTTTAAAATAAACACATACCATTTAAATTTATTGAGAGCGTGTCTAATAGCAAATATCGGGACGTGTATGTACAGTTTAGCATGCTTGTACTTTGTTATATAGAGACAACTTTGACAAAATAACAGCAACATATTCCCCCTTTTAAACTGTATGAAAGTATAGAACGTATGATGGCAATTGTACTAGGAGAACCAGTAAATATAACATAAAATTATTTCAATCACTATTTAATGAATATGTCTTCGGAATATCTACAAATTAAAAATATGCGAGCAAGACTTTTTGCTCACAAATTAGAGACAGCGCTTTCGACCCGTACTCTGGTATTAATGCATTACTTGTTTCCCAGCAGTTCACATGGTGTTAACCAGACTCTGACATAAACATCGGTAGCTTATTTGTGTTTCATGTTAAGTTAAGTTTGTATTTGGTCTCAGCAATTATAAAAGTAGAAGTGGGTTGTTATAAATAACTATAAATAATGATCACTTACCCTTAAGATTTACGTACAAAAAATACTTTATGTAAGGCATGATAATGTGTGAAATTCCCTGGTCGCGTTAAAGTTAAATATACTTGAATATGTCCTTTTGTAATTCAATAATTTCGTTATCTAGCGCACTGGCATCACCACAACTTGGGAAGCAGGTTCGAGACCGCACCACACCGTCACCACACGATAAATTGGATCAAATAGTTATCAGATTTATTAAGCAAAATAAATGTTACATACATCGAACAACAAAACTCACATGAGCGACTAAAGGCCATCTTAGTCCTCGTTTATGTTTATCTTTACCCGGTGTGGTTTATATTTTCTTGCCACTATGCTCGTGAGATTCTGTTAACTATTCCGTATTGAGTCATGATTTCATTCTTACGCCCATGAGTGAGACCCAGTTTTATCGTGGGTAGTGAACAGTATCACGCCGTATATGCGGATACTTTGATAACAGATGACACTTCGATAACAGAGAATAACAAAAGCCACGCGCGAGATCGAGAGTTCTTCAGCATTTTTACATTTATGTTCTGTTCATTCGGGTTTTAGACACGGGCCATTGTTTGACCGATTAATGGCATAGCACTTCGTATTGCGAAGAAAGAAACGATGAATGAATATAAAAAACGATAAAATTCCATCGATAATCAGCATGAATTGGATGATCAGTACATATTTGAACAAAATAAAAATACTTAGAAATAAACCATGAACGTGCTTACTTTACGAAATAAAAGTTCAATATATCCATTAATGTGACAACATGTTACATTTTAGTTTACGAACGCATTTGAGAAAATTCAAATGTTTAAAGAGTCGGATGCCAAATTTTCATGGACACTTCTTTAACCGATCATCTCAATGACAATGGCACTTCTATTCCCGATTAGTCGACACCTTTTACCAGATATAACACACTCTTTTTAGTGAATCAGAAATGCAGAAATCGTTGTGGAATACTGTTATAGTAAGCAGGCAATGCATACAAATGTATGTACTGAAGTAAATTAAAAACGAATTACCGAAACATTTTCTTATCTTTTTCTTTCTTCTTCTTTCTTTTATAATAATGATTATGTTCAATACTGATACATTATGGCCATGCGTGGGAGGTTAAAAAAGAAATAGATTGATAGGTTACCCGAGTTACTCAATCCACTCAGAAAAATCCTATCAACAGTGATAAAAAAGGTGCAAAACCTAACACCTTAAGCTCTTATGACTTAAATATATACATATACTACTGTGCATGTGGTGAGAATATTATTAGAGTTAAAAACAGGATAAAATCAGAAACATGTGAACTAAGAATGGAACACTGATGTAGGCAGCGCAGATTTAAATCCGGATCGTATCAGCGCTGACTACATAAGATGGAAGTGTGTTCCATTGTACAACTGTTCTTGGAAAGAAAGAAAATTTGTGGTAATCAGCTGTACTTGGTGGTATTTTGTATGCCATGTGATGGTGATGGCGTGTGTGTCTAATGTATGGAGTGAGATAGTGTAGGGGATTGACGTCTACATGATTATATACTATTTTATAGAACAAAATGAGTCTAGCTTGTTGTCTTCTTGATTGCAAGGTATTCCAATTCAAATCCCTAATTATATGTGTGACCGTGCCCGGGGTCTTGCTGTAATTATTCGTTACAAATCTGGCGGCTTGGCGCTGAACATTTTCAATTTTATCAATATCCTTCTGATGGTAAGGGTCCCACACACTAGCGCAATATTCCAAGGATGGTCTAACAATGCTGTTATATGCCGCTGCCTTAGTTTCCATTTTAGAAGAATGATTGAATGTTTCGTTTTAAGAATCCTAAGCTCTGGCTTGCTTTACTACTAATTTTATTGACATGAGGAATATCCCTTTGGAATATGCTTATGATTTTTTTTATAAATATGAAAGATAAATGCGAAACTAATTCGATATGTCTGAAGAGAACCGTCTATATTTAGAGGATAATACACGGCTGAACCGGGCGGGGCAGTGATAATCGGCCCGCAGGGAGCATAACGGCCCGAGGACACGTATTTCGGATTGTGCATTTGTCGTGCATAATTGGAAGCTTTGATAAAATTCTTTCGGCGTCATCGCTGCCCGCACTACAACATGTCGGCCTGACGAACAGTTTCCAGCCTAGATAGGTACTTTAGGCGTCATCGCTGCCTGCACATCAACACGTCGGCATCACGAAAAGTTTCCACAAATGCTTGAAACCTCCAATTAAAAAAATATGAAAGTTTCAAGAAACTGATAATCACTGTTCATAAATCAGGTAATACAAAAGCCCATGTATAGTTTTTGTAATTAATTAAAGCAACACAAAGGTTTTTTCACAAGTACTGTTTTAGAAAACACACAACTGTAATATGATTGTTCTGAACCTCGCAAATGTGATTTGAATTTAAGATTAAACCATATTTGGGTCAAACGTCTTTAGATCTGTATATATCTACAATTTGAAGTTGATAGTCCTTTTTGTTCAGGGTGTTCAGCAGCATTATTGAAAAACAAGGTACCAGCTACATGCAAGTACAACAATATGCTAGCTGGTGAGGTACCTAGTTGTTTAAAAGTTTTAGATGTTGCAGAAAAGAGAATGATTGCTCAAATTCAAAGTTTTATGACTATTTTAGTACTACCTGGAGGTCAGTTTGCAGAAAAAGGCTTGACCACTCACTTCCCTTTAGATGTTAATAAATATTGTGATCAACTTTTTACTGTAATAGATGCAAAATTTCTAACATTGTCTTATGGACAAGAATGTCAATTGCAGGTTGTACCTTACAGAAAAATTGCTGACGTACAACTGGTATTGATGGCATTGCAATGGCTTAGGAAGAACAATGTATTGTATTTAAATTTTCCTAACATTCCAGTGTGCTCTACTGATTCAACATCTGCAACAGCAACTGTGGAATCTGACCTAGGTGATATTGATTTACAATTATAAGAAACTTTCACCAATGTTGCACAGTGTTCTGTTGTGCCTACTGACTATGTATTGCCTGGTGTTGACATTCAAGGTCTTATTCAAGATAGGAAATTGTTCTGCTTGCCCACTCAGTTCAATCAGCCTGTTTGGATTTCCGATGTTCCACATGGTGAGGAATTGGCGTATCCAGCATTGTTTCCTTTAGGCAAAGGTGGATTGACTGAGCAACGGACTTTGTCGCTTACTGTCTTGCAATACTTTCAATTGAGACTATATAACAGGTGTGACAGATGGCGCAAAGATATACCATATCTTATGTATGCAGTAAACCATTTCGAACAGACAACATTGGCTAATGATATTGAAATACAAATGAGATTGAAGAAAGGATTATCACTTACAGTGGGTAATTTATCAAGTTCTCATTTCACATCAGACATTAATGCAAATTCTTACATGTTTATGAAAAATATAAGGGAACTGTTGCTTATTGGACGGATGTATTACACGACTTGCTCGCAATTGTAAAATGCATTGGTCCACCAACATTATTTATTACTCTTTCAGCAGATGATTGTCATTGGCCTGAGTTAGACATGTTGCTTACTAGTCGGACATACCAGCAATGTGTTGACCTCCCTTCAGGTAGTGCAAGTATGATAAAAGACCCATTGTTAACTTCCATTCATTTCGAAAGGAGGTGGAAAAGTTTACTCAAAAATGTTATTAAGGGTTCAGAATCTCCATTTGGCAATGTGATTGACCATTTTTCTAGAGTTGAGTACCAGAATCGTGGAAGCCCTCACTTACACATCTTCTTGTGGATAGCTGATGGTCCAAATTTGCAGTCTTCCAGTTCAGCTGAGATTACACAGTTTATAGATTCTTGTATTTCAACTACTATTCCTTCTAAAGACAGAGATCTTCAGCTTCACACCTTAGTTTCCCGGTTGCAAATTCATCACCACACATACACTTGTAACAAAAAACGTTCATCATGTCGTTTTGGTTTTCCAAGACCAGTCACTAGTCAAACACATCTTTTGCAAAATGTAAATTTCACAAATCCAAGCTGTAGAGGTAGGTTTTATGAAACTGTTAGAACAGCATATGACCAATATGTAAATGCATACAATTATGTTATTCTTCGAAGATGGCGTGCAAATATGGACATTCAGCTGGTAAGTGGAAGTCATGGATTGGCATATTATGTCTGCAGTTACATAACAAAAGCAGAGCCACATGATTTAAAAGATGCACTTGGAAAAGTTATTCAAAATATTGCATTACACCCGCAAGGTTGGTCTTTGAAAAAACAGTTGTACTTGATTGGAAAATGTGTTTTAAAGTCACGTCGTTTATCCGCACAAGAAGCCGCAGCCAGATTGGGACATCTTCAACTAGTATGGAAATCAAGAGAAATTGTTTACTTAAATACACGACCGCCAGAACAGCGTTACAGAATTTTAAAGGCGAAAAAGGATAGAGAAACTTTACCTGCAAACAGTACAGACATTTTCAGAACAAACATTCTTAACTACTATGCTTAAAATATGGAAAATACTTCTTTGTTCAACTTTGCTTCTAAATATCGATTGTCAAATGCTGACAGTGCGAATGTTACTGGACGATGCTTGCCACGTTTTAGGTTGCGCACCTTGGGAAAAATTATGCAGCATCGAAGGCGACCAGCAATCATTAGAACCCCTTCCTTCCGTCCCAGCAGTGAAGAATACTTTTATTCAATACTTCTTCTTCATTTACCTTACAGGGATAAAAACACAATATTACATGGTTTTCCAACGGCTAAAGATGCATTTCTTGTAAAGTATTCCAATTTGAATGTTGCAGACATGCAGTTCATTTCATATTTACATGATATTGAAAGAACTGTCCGATTAATTAGAGCTACAAACGAAGACTTGGGCTGTATAGTTGCTCCAAACACTGATGAAGGGCCAGACCTGCACGAAGAAAACGTATCGCCGGAATTTGCACTGCATACTCACTTAAATATTACACAGGACAGTGAAAATGCATCAGCATTTACTATTACAAATTCAGAGAACAGATCCTAATCACAGTTTACATGTAAATCTTCTTTCTGAAGAGGAAATTGACCAGCATATTCAACGTTTAAATAATGATCAGCAAAAAGTTTTCCATGTAATTCAAAGACATTTCAGTTCCAATTGCAATAACCCCTTACACTTATTTGTGAGTGGTGAAGGTGGCACTGGAAAAACATTCCTCATTAAAACTCTTGTTGAATGGATGCGATGTTTTACAGCTTGCTTTTCTGGTATGAACCCAGTAATTGTTTGTGGACCAACAGGAATGAGTGCCAAAAACATAAATGGAAGAACATTACATTCAGTGTTAAAATTGCCTGTTCAGCATGGAAGAGAACCAGAATACACAGATTTATCCAGCAGAGTGTTAAAAGTTGTTAGAAATATGTTTCGTAATGTTCATACCCTTGTGATTGATGAAATTTCTATTGTTTCCAATGCAATGTTGAACTTTATTCAGAGACGACTTTGTGCAATTAAAGAGGACACTCACTATTTTGGTGGAATGAATATTATTGTTATTGGTGATTTCTTCCAATTGAAACCGATACGTGGTCAGTTTACCTTTACCAATATATTGTTGTGGGATTTATTTGATACTTATATTCTTACTATGAACATGAGACAGTCATCTGACATTGCATATAGTACTCTTTTAAGCAGAGTCAGAAATGGGGAAATAACGAGAAGTGACATTGAACTGCTCATGACACGAATAATACCAGATGACCATAAGGACTTTGTAGCTGTAGATGCTTTACGAGTGTTTCCAACTGTACGAGAAGGCTTGGAATATAATGAACAAATGCAACTTCAGTTAAATCAACACTGCATTGAGCATACAGCTCGGCATCAGTTGCAGTCTTCAGACAGTGGCAATGATAATGTTACGGATGAATTCATTCCATCTGATGATAGAGATGCTGGTGGTTTACTTCGTAGGTTGTTATTGTTAGTTGGAACAAGAGTGATGTTAACAAGAAATATAGCAACTGAAAATGGCTTGGTTAACGGTGCACTTGGCTTTGTGAAAGCATTTACATTTGAAGATAATCATCTCATAAGAGTATTTGTTCAATTCGATGATGAGGATATTGGACGAATATTTTATGACAATGATCATGATGCCATTTATGTTGAACCAATTACGCAAGAATTTCATTACCATGGCAGATCTGTTTACAGGACACAATTTCCACTTCTTCCCGCATGGGCATGCACAATACACAAAGTACAAGGCATTTAAGCAGACAAAATTGTTGTGTCCCTGGGTAAAAGTGTTTTCGCTGAGGGCCGATTTTACGTTGCTCTTTCTAGAGTACGGATATTGAAAGGCTTGGGTATATTAGCTTTAGATGTCACTAGAATTAAAGCAAACAAAGATGTTGTTTCATTCTACAAGCAATTACGTTTAGTCTGCAAACATGAACACAATTAATACAATACATTAATTTTCAGATCATAATTATATGCATTATGCTTGTACAGTTTTTTTAATGTCAATTTCAATAATATGGAGTTCCATGTACATTACCGGTAACATAAAATGACAATTTCATGCGGCTCTTGCTTCGAAACAACTTACTCCCATGGCCGTATGGTTGACATAACACAAATCTAAAGTTATAAACTTCTCTTTCACCATAATCATTCCATTATATGGTGTATATACTAAACATTGTATAGTGATTTTGAACAAAGTTTTTTTCAAATTATTGGTTTTAAGGTTAAAAGTAAAGGAGTCCAATTTAGATTTTAACTATTTACTAAACTTGAAAACATGCAATGTCAAATACATTTCATCACTGCTTTTATGTACATACATAATAGAACTGCAGTCCTGCTTCATAAATAACATGTCATTTTATGACTGCTTCAATATTCATTTTGTATGTCTTATACAGCCATATTAACAGTCTCCTAAATTTACTACCATTGAAAATTCACAGAGCTACATATAATATGCCAATGGGGAAATCTTATGTTAAATACTTTTGTTTAAGACAGTCCAGTGGATTTCCATTTGGTTTCAGACAGTCTATGTAGAATTCCATGTTTCTTCAGACACCTTTTCCATTTTATGTCAGACATTCATAGTAGAGTTTCAGGCAGTCTAAGTGCATTTTCATTTTGTGTCAGACAGTCTTAGTGCATTTTCATTTTGTGTCAAAGAGTCTTAGTGGATTTTCATTTCGTGTCAGACAGTCTTATTGGATTTTCATTTCGTGTGAGACGGTCTTAGTGGATTTTCATTTTTTGTCAGACAGTCTTAGTTCATTTTCATTTTGTGTCACACAATGTTAGTGTATTTTCATTTTGTATCAGACTGTCTTAGTGAAGTTTGATTTCTTGTCAGACAGTCTTAGTGCAATTTCAATTTTTGTCAGACAGTTTAAGTGCATTTTTATTTTTGTTTCAGTTGGTCATAGAGCATTTTCATTTTGTGCCGGACAGTTTTAGTGCATTTTCATTTTGTGTCTGACAGTCGTAGGGCATCTTGATTTTGTGTCAGACAGTGTCAGTGGAGTTTCATTTTGTGTCTTTCAACTCTCTTAAACAAAATAAGCTTACTTCAAGTAAACCTCTTTTCCTGACAGTACTGTAAAAAAAAAATTAAATCTACCGAGTTCCCATGCACACAGCAGCATTCTCATTTACATTATAACTACACTAATTCTTAAAGTTTGTAAAGTGATTATTGCTTCATTACAACTACAAATATGTTACTACTATTATTGTACCAATAATCATAATTTATAACAGTTTACAACCAAATTGTCAGTTTAGAGTTTATGGGATTTATTTTTAGTAACCACTATTTCAGAGAAAGCAAATATGACAATTTTAACATCTGCCTTTCACAATTTCCAAACACTTACAAACTTGTATTATTTACATAATTAAAAAATGCACATTTTACATTTATGTCAACATTTTTTACCTGCACTATTTATACTTTTGCTATGATTTTCATACATTTGTAATTGTCTTTATAAACAACAACTTCAAACCTATCAACATATATTAAAATGCATATTGTGGTATTAAACAGTATTATATAATTACAACCACTGAAGCATTCAACAAAGGCAGGTATGTTGATAGCAATTACTTCTTCCTACATTTACAATTCTGAAACTAGTTTGTGTATTTGTTATGTACAAATAATTCCTTTACATAACGACTATCATTATAACACCACCTTCTTCCTATGAAGACTTTTCTTTAGAAATAATAATATAAGTACTTTGAATGATAGTGTAATGTTTCCTTATTTCAGATTTAGTTTTTCTCTGTTGCACTTTATGTGCAGGGAACAATACTGTAAAAAACCCTGCAAACTGCAAATATACAATACATTCGTCGCCACATCTTATAGTATTGCAATATGTTGAAAAATGCTGGTATCACATCTTTTCTGTAAATTTGTAGTGGTGAATGTATGACTATGATGTTTGTCCACTGGTTACAGACTTATTGTTCCATATAACACTGGCAACCTCAGGTCATTGGTAGCGGTTCTTGTGATTTTTGTTTTGTTAATTTCAATTTGCCCCTATTATTTTCACGTGTTTCTTTGTTTTTTTCCATACCAGTTGATAAGGGACTTGCCGAATGTGGAGTGTACATCCACAAGTCCTCTAAGGGTGCAGGTGATTCATGCATCTGAAGTAAAGACTTACGAAATGGCTAAAAAAATGGCTGTTGTAGAGGCTGTCGTTGCAGACAATAGTGCACACCGGAAACTACTGGTGTACAGCTAGAGTGCGTTTCCACTCATTAAAGTAGGGCAATCACTCATGCTCCTCAATGTGATCACCAAAATGAGAGAAATTGTTGTAACCAGTGGCAGCAAAGTGTTGCTCATTCAAAAGTTGAGGTTGGCGCAGACATCATGCAGGCGGCTCAAGATGCGGCAAAGCAACTGATGAACCCACCTGTTGCCCACCTGCGACAAATTGTAGACATACTTGCTCTTCCTCCAGGAACCTTGGTTGATGTTAGGGCAAAAATTGTCCAGATATGCAAAGGGGAATTGATGTACAATTACATGCTTATGAGTAGATTCATTATTACATGTGTATGGCACTTTGTTTATTCCTGTAGTATACTGTCTTGTATACATACAACTTTTTACTATCACTCGTTTTCAAATATTTGTGTTACAAATATACATATATATCAATTTTTATCATACTGTTTAGTCCATTGTATTTATTTCTCTTAAAAAAAACACAAATAATTACTTGCTCTCATTCCAAACAAAAAATCAATTTGCTACAAAAAGTGTTCTTTACATTTAAGGATATTCATTCTACTCACAACTTTGTTGCAGCAAACGTTTACATACAAACTTAATAATGTTTATGTAATTCATGTTTCTCAATGTTTACATCTTGTTAATATCATGCATTCTTATTTGATTCAACTGGATGAAGTTCAAACAGTTGTGACATCATACGGTGCGGAAAATGAGGTTCGCAATGGTGTTGTTAGCGATGACACAGCTTCCATTCCTTTTGCCTTATGGCGGCAACTTGCTTCGACACCTCAGTCTGTTGACGACTGTGTCAAGATATGTAATGCAGTGGTGTCCAAGACAAGCAATGATGAGCCAAAAATATCAGGTAATCAAAGAACAACACTTGAAGTAAGTACATGTAAATACATGTGTTAATATGATATTATTTCTAATACACCTGTGCCACATTCATCGTGTAAACAAAGTATTTAATTTCTTGCTTTATCATATTCTATCTCGCCAGCACTGCAGTGTAGCATTAATTACTTACCTTAATTAAGTGCAAGTCATTTTAAGGACTGTTATAATCTTAAAAAACATCCTTCAACAAGACTTTTATTTGCATTCAAACATTATTTTTACATACAATATCTAATTTTCTGCCTACTGCATACATTGCAATATTGACAGCAGTAATCTTTTGCATATGTTCTCTATATGAGTAATGTATTATTTGTTTATTTCCTACATGTTCAATGCAACTGAATGATGTCATAAACGGTCTCTTTTTAAATAGCTACCATGACTGCCCATAACATATGTCCCATTTTTTATGGAAATATGTACCCATCTATGCCTTATTTTCAACAGCTTACACGATGTTTCTGTTAACAGTTCCTTGCACCGGATGCCATCTCAATCACAAAGGGCAGTGCTGCACATGAAGAAACAGGGGAAATTGTAGGTGTAAGTGATATTCACACCTACACGGCCTGTAGTCAGCGGCCATGCCATGAGAAGAAACTTCTAAACAAGAAGTGCCCGAAATACCAAACAGAATATAATGATGTCTCTCATGCAACCATGTCCATGTCATGCGCAGTAGGCATATTACAGGGTGACAATATTACAACTGTGACATTGTTTACGCCTCAAATCCGCCCGCTACTCCAAGATGACCTGCACATTGACCTGAACAACAACAGCAGCATCCAGGAAAAACTGCTGGAAGCACTGCCAATTGCTGTAGGGTTCACAAGGAGATCGCGTTAGGACTCCAACACCCTGGCAGTATTAATAAAAAATGTAACCACTGTTGACATGTTAACGTTCATTCTACCCTGTCATGAACTAGCCTTCAAATAGTCATTTTATAGTATTTTACATCAACTTCCTTGCCTTGTACTTTAATTTCATTTTTAAACTTTTCCACTTCTCAAAATTTCACTTTCTACTTAACCGTTCTTTTTAGATTATTAATTTCTTTAGTGGGATGTTTGCTGAAGTAATTTTCACAAAATATGTTAATTTCAACACTTTTTGTTTAATATAAAAACAGCCTTAAAATTACAATTCCGTGGTATTGCTTGATAATTTCCTGATTTTGTTTTGTAAATATTGTTTATATTAGTTAGTTTTTACATTATTTGTTGTTTTGTTTTTCTTCATTGCAGCCGTTGTGACCAACTCTTAACATGTGCATGTATGTCACTCTTGTCATGTAATGTTAAATATGCTTTTTTATGCCCCCGGATCGAAAGATCGGGGGCATATTGTTTTTCGCCTGTCCGTCTGTCATTCATTCATTTATTGTGTGTGTCCCAAAACTTAAACCTTGGTTAAAGTTTTGCAATAACTTTTGCATTATTGAAGATAGCAACTTGATATTTGGCATGCATGTGTATCTCATGGAGCTGCACATTTCGAGTGGTTAAAGGTCAAGGTCATCCTTCAAGGTAAAAGGTCAAATATATGTCATCAAAGCGGCGCAATTAGGGGCATTGTGTTTTTGACCAACACATCTCTTGTTAAATGTCTGTAGGACATGAACAATTTGTTGCCATATTCATTACCATAAAGTAAAGTAAAAACTTTTGTTTGATTACTTGCAATATACGAAAACCTATTCACTGCAATACTTATTGACAATAAAACATACAATTTCACCTCTTTTCGTTCTTCATTTCTTACTTCTCAATACAGTAAAATATAATATCTTATTATCACTCACTACCTTCATTAAAATACATGGTCGCTTCATTCCGTCTCCTTTCACTGGTCGCAAACATTTCTACATCAACGCCGTATATCTTTTTTAAAGATATTTCTTGTTAATGCTTTAGCATAACGCATAACCAAGCAACAGTTGAGAATTATAATCCTTAAGGCGTTCCTGGACAAACGAAATAGTGGTATGTCAATGAGTTTAAGCAAATGAATATGTCAGTAAAATTTCTGGATTTAATTACTTGAGCATATTTTTTTTGACATTATACACACCTTGACTTTGACAATTTGCTCACTGAACGTTCTGTACTCAAAGCAAAGGTTATCCACCCGCGGGAAGCAGAGCCGCTCACAGACAAGGATGTCGACCAGAATCGTCAGTCCCTGTTGTAAACAATGTGGCTTAATAACAGCCTCCACTTCGGTTAACGGGCAATAACTGAACAGCATTATTTGTTGCCGATCATCAGGCATAATTGTTTTTATTCTCAACATTTTAAAAAGTACCGAACATGTCAGAATCGATAAGTAAAAGACCGGAATTGTTCACCATTCACACACAAAATTGTATACTGCTACTGTCTAAATGTGTATTTTCAGGATTTTGAATGGTCAGACGCACCCTTGTAAATGAGTACAATAATCATCTGTCGGAAATCATCATGTCTGTCAAAAGGGGTCTGGCATATGTCTGGTACCAGCAACGATTAGTGTTTACTAGTACGAATAGACTTGTGCACTAGTATTGAGTTCGAACATTTTGTTTTGCGTGTTTTATAATTGTACACATTCTTATTTGCATGTATTGTATTTTTCCGAAGATAGATAATAATCTCGCTTAAAGCATGTGATATTGTGCCATAAGGCCCAACGGATACATTCTTGAATACTAGTAACGTGTAAAGGCAAAATACGTAAGCGTTAACACAGGGCCTACACTCATTTCTAAGACTCGAATAACCTTTAGACACTCAGTTAATAAATATGTTCTTTATAACTATTTATTTTATGCTTTCCGGTGGTTTATAGAGAAATATCAGTGAATTAAAACTGATAATTTCACTGTTGCAAACAGTGAATAATAACAGTGAAAATTATCGATAATTTTCACTGTTTACTGTGAAATTACGTCATTTTTTTACGAAATGACGTCATTACCCCAGCGAAATTCTACTCTTTGACAATGTATATAAACGGTGAAAAAAATCATAAAATAAAAAGAGAATTTGTTGGATTCGGTGGATTATCGATTTTAATTCACTCGTGACATAGAATAAATATTTTTTCGCGCCACAAGTAAAAAATTTTTTTTTTCTAATATCACTCGTGAATTAAAATCGATAATCCACAGACTCCAACACAAATCCTCTATAACTTCTTTATCGCTCTGACTAAAGCATACAGTACGCAAAATATTCGTGCGCATCATAACACAACCGGAAATAAATAAATTATGACGTGACGTCGTGGTTACGTACGTGACGTCACAAACAAAAGCGCCATTTTTAGCGATAATAGCATCCGTTACAAGCTCTGTTAAAATCAACGGAAATGATGAGTCTATTAACGAACATAGCGTCGGATTGCTACAAAAATAGCAGGTAATTATTTCATTTACCAAATTATTTTTAAATCATTTAACAAAATTGCATAAATTCATCTGTGTCTTATTTTCTAAATTTGCATTGGTGGGCGGGATATATCTTTTGCTTGGTTTCAATGTGGGAATTTGCACAAGTCCGTCTGTTTTCAACTGTTAACGCAAATCTGGGGACAATTCCACTTTACCGGTAGTACAAAAGAACGGAAAAACGTACCCTCACCCTAACCCGCAACACCTAACACCTAACGCAACACAAAATAATCCTTTGTATCCTATACATATTGTGGTACGAAGCGGTTTTGGGACGAACACAACTCCCTGATAACGGAAGTGAAAACCCCGTAAGATGTCTCTTCCTGTGCGCCATATTAGAAGCTACAAGCTGAAGTCGTTAAGACAACTAAATCACCCAGTATTCCTCATTATTCTCGGCATCACTCTGTCCAGCTGTGGAGGATTGTTTGCGGGACTACTCTTGTACCTAGGTAAGTACAATATTGGCGCTGCGAGCACATTTCGGACATATTTTCTGAGAATTACAGGTTGTGAAAAATTCTCGAAATTTTGTTCATCTCTTTTCTTTCTTCTTTCTTGGGAATTACAGGTCGTGAAAAATTCCCACTATCCTTTTTTCTCCTTTTTTATTACGCGAGGATTAAAGGTAAGAACCTCTCAATATTTTTCTATTTTCTCCTACTTCATCTTACCTTACACATTTTTCTCGCACTTTCGATTGGTGTGAATAATTGGTTAGGTAGTCGTAGTGCAACAATTTGGAGTCTTCATCATACTAGCACAGTTATTTTAACATATAAAACAAATAGGATCAAATTTTCTTCCTTTATTTTCCTCAAACAACTTTTCACACTTTCAAAATTGGTGTGAATTTTTGGTCACGTGGTCGTCTAACAACAATTTCGTTTGTTAAATAGAAGCAAGTTTTTGTTTTGTTTTGTTTTAACAACACAGTTAATAGGATAGTATTATTCTTTCTTTACATTTTTCATACATCACTTTTTCACACTTTCCAAATTAGTGTGAAATTTGGTCACGTGGTTGGAGATCAGCAAATTAATTTATAAGAAATATCAGCAAGATTGATTTTGTAACAGAGCAAATCATGGTAAACAATAACTAAATAAATAGCCACAGCATTAGCATACTGCTAGTGTAATAGAAACCTTTTTACTGAGACAGTAATAAACTAAACAAACACACATGGTATTTGAATAATAATTTATTATCAAATAACTGTTCCAGATAATTAACAGAATAATACATCTGATCGGCTAGTTTGCTGTTGCTTCAGCCCATCGCTTGAAGCCAGTTAGTACCAGTGCGTGTCCGTTGCTTCAGCGTCTGGCTTGAAGCTCCACGTGCCGGACCTTTTTGGACACTTCAGCGCCTCGCTTGAAGATCCAGTTGCCAGCTACAGTGTTTGGCTGCTTCAGCATCTTGCTTGGAGCTCCAACTTGCTTTCAACGTTAACAACTAGATTCTATTTTTCTATTTTCTGTTGTTACACATTTATTTAATAGCAATACAAATTATAAGCTGGCCTGAAAACTGTGTTTATTAAAGGGACGTTACATTTTTAGAATATAATTGCTTAAAGGGACACTTCCTTTTTTTCTAATCAATTGCTTAAAGGGACACTACATTTATTTTTAAATTAATTTTTTAAAGGGACATTACATTTTTGGAAATTAATTTAATAATTCATTTAAGTTTGCTTGGCATTACAAACTATTTAAAAGGGGCACTACATTTTTAGATATTATTTTCTTAAAGGACCATTACATTTTAATACTTTTTTATATACAATTTTGTCTTTGCCTGCCCCAGTACAGCATTTACAATCATGTTACATCGAATATCGGCACGTGTCCCCATAAATACAGCATCTGAAACACAACTACGGTCTATGCCTGGTATTGGGGTCCGTACGGCCAATGCAATTATTCATTACCGGGAGAGGGTGTGACCTATTGATGAAGAAAAACTGTCGGTGATCCCATACATTAGAAATTCAAAGGATTTGCTGGATCTTATAGATTTCAGTCCGTATGGTCGGCAATACCCGACTACACATCATGACGAAATGGACAAATTTTCCGACACGTTCCATAGATCAAGCTTACATGACTCTTACTACCATGGTGCTCAAATGCCATATGCGGACTCTGATGTAAACTCCAACAGTCGGTTCCTAGGCCGCGACAAGTCATACTTTAACCACGATTACACATCAGCAAGCGCTGATGTGGATTATCCTGCCACTGACTTGCGATCGATGTACCAACCTGAAAGCAAGCATCCTTTTGCGGGATACTCGCATAGGCTTTCAAACCAGCGTCCTGCGAGTAGGTACGGATATGCTAACCGAACACCTGCAAATCATCCGACCTACTCCGATCAAGGTCAATGTCACAGGAACCAACAAATAAAAAGAATTGGCAACTTACCTAAGACGTTAACTTATGATGGAAAATCCAACTGGAGGGCTTTCTATGTGAAATTTTCGAAATACGCAGAAGCTCAGCGTTGGACAGCACAAGATTGCAAAGACAACCTGTGTTGGTGCCTTACCGACAAAGTCGGTGATTTCTTTGCAAATCTGGTGGAGAAGTACGATGACATGGAGTACTTCGACATTATCAAGCGTTTTGAGAAACGATTTGGATATCAAGATTTACCTGAAACGGCTACAATTGCCGTCAACACTGCTCGACAGGAGGGGAGGAGGACCTTGATGATTGGGCAGACTGAATCATGACATTAGCCACTAAAGCTTTTCGGGATCTAACCGAAGACTATATGTATCGCCAGGCAGTCCTACGCTTCTGTCACGGTTGCTTCAACAAGGAAGCCGGTGAGATGGCAGCGAATGCTCGCCTATCTACCATGGAGGCAGCAGTGGACAACGTGAAGTGGGCGGTCCACACTCACACCGCTGTCCATGGCCGTTCCAAACGAGATGTTAGACAGACATCTGTCCAAGATATTAGCCAAGGCTGTTCCGTATATGCAGTGAAAGAGGAGTCACAAAGCCCAACTGGTCAGAGTACACTGACTCGATTGGGAGGCTGTGAGAAACGTCTAGACACAATTGAACAACAGATCAGCCAGAATAAGACCTCTGTTGATACCATCATCAAGCGCCTTCCGTATAGACAACCTCGCTCTGCATCGCCGTCCCCGAACAGACTTCCTCCGACACTTCAGTGTTTCAACTGCAAAGAAAATCATTACATTACAGATTGTCCACGCCGCAAAAGTGACAGCAGTAAACATGTCCAATTTACTGGGGAAAAGGAAGAGAACAAGGAACATTTAAACTCTTCTGGGTCGGACAAAGAGGGCGAAGCCCGACCCCAGTGCTAAATAGCCCAGTCCATGATGAAGATAGGGATTTAATTAAAGACAGGAAGACTTCTACGCAAAAGGTCAAGAAGTACAACCATGTAACACATGGTCTTAGTCTTCGACGTTTGTTCAATGAGAAGCGTATCGGTCGGGATAAACCCGACTGCACTCTGAACGCGCCTGCAAAAGAGACATGTATAGACGAGGCTTATTTGAAACGTCTCTTCCAAGAAACAGCAATAGGAGATCAGTATACAACTGATAACACAGAGAATGAAAACGAGGTTCAGCTGTCTCGGGAATGCCCGAGCCCTAAGGAATACGCACAGCAAAACTCATCTACGGAGGAGAGGGAAAAACCTAAGCAAACCATGGTAACAGATGACAACCCAACTGAATCTGATAGGTCAGAAGTAAGACCAGAAGAAGACAATGATCAAGTTGTGGTTCTTCAATTGTCACTAAATTCCATGTTTAGGATTCCGCTTAAGTTGCAAAGTGTTGAGACAAACGCAGTGATTGATACTGCAGCTGAGGTGATTATTATCTCAGACAGGATGTGTCATAGACTACCGGAACCGCCAAGAGTTATCAAGAAGCTGAGGCTTAACACTGCAGGCAGGCAGTCTGATTTCGAGGAAAACGTGTATGTGGCAACAATTCAGAATGATATGCTTCTCGGACTTGACTCCATGCGTAAATACAAGATGTTGGTAAACATCCCCGAGGAGCATGTGCGCATGGGCACATTGAGCATTCCAATGCTGAAACAACCTATGCATGAAGAAATCGCTAGTGTCACTGTGTGCCGGACTACTGTGATTCCACCCAGTACCTTCAAGAATGTGGAATGTGAACTTAACAAAGACTTAACGGCATTTGTGGTAGAACAATGTGGCGGTGGGAATGTAGCTATTCCTCCGACATTGTACAGTCATGAAAATAAACCCAAAGTATGTGTTATGAATATGACTGTAGAACCTGTTGAGAATAGCGTTCCCCAAGTTGCACACCTCAGGTCAGGATATAAGACCTGGGATCCTGGGAAGAAATGGTTTGGAGCTGCAGTGGGTATACACCCCAAAAAGGTGCAGTTTTTCCCGCAGTCCAAATTCGAGGAGCTCAGGAACCTCCTGGGTTAAAAACAGTCGTTGCCCTGGGTGAGATCGGTTTAGACTGATGTGCACCCGAATCCACTTGGAAACTACAAGAGGAGATCTTAATCAAGGTCTTACAACTCAGTATGCCTATCCGTCTAGTGATTCTACACATGCGAGATGCTGCGGATCAGCACTGCGGAGAAGTTGGGGCTAGATATCTGCAAATCATGAGAGCTAATGTCGCCCCAACTCAACGTATCCATCTCCACTGTTTCACCGGAACTGTGGAGCAAGTGGTGAGCTGGCTGGAGACCTTTCCGAAGTGCTACTTCGGAGTAACGGGTATGGTGAAGGAGTTTGATAACTTCCAGAAAGCGGCACTTAGGAGAATTCCGAAGGGCCATCTGCTCCTTGAAACCGATGCTCCCTATTTTAGAGCCAGGCAGGCAAGTGCGAGCGCCCCAGCATTCATCGGAGAGGTGGCACTGGAAGTCAGCCGAATAAGGGGGGAGACGGTGGAAGAAGTCCTGGATTTCACATCAGCCAACACCCGCACCTTGTACCAGATGTAATCCTAGGTCGGCGAAGCCAGACATGGGAGTTAGGATCCTAAGCTCGCAAACGCATTTATTTTGTTAATGTTATTCGCTTTAATTAGGCTTTGGTGGAACTTTTGTACTAATAAATATCATTTCTTGGTCGGCATGGCCAGACTGATATCTTTACACCAATACCACATGGACACTGTATTCTGATGAGTCAAGATTCAACAGTGAAATCAATATGATGAAGGTGTTACCAGCTCCATTTTGATAGAACAGGGGGGAGTGTGGTACGATGCGGTTTTGGGACGAACACAACTCCCTGATAACGGAAGTGAAAACCCCGTTAGATGTCTCTTCCTGTGCGCCATATTAGAAGCTACAAGCTGAAGTCGTAAAGACAACTAAACACCCAGTATTCCTGATTATTCTCGGCATCACTCTGTCCAGCTGTGGAGGATTGTTTGCGGGACTACTCTTGTACCTAGGTGAGTACAATAATATATATATTTCCTTAATATCGGGGGCTACCGCCCCCAAACCTCCGCTTTGTCGATAGTGGTAAACAACTGCGTACCGGTAAAGTGCAATCTAGCCCAAATCTGACTATGGGATTGAAGGCGGACAGCATAAATTTTTGGTAGATGCGTTTACAGGTTTCGCCGCTTTTAAATAGAAAAGCAACAATAGCCATGGCAGTCAAATTGTTAAATACCGGTAATCCCGAACAGTCGGTAATAGCCGACATTTAAATGTATTCAGTTGTTAAGTTATTGCTTTCTAGCCTGCAAATTAAAAAGTAATCGAGTTCTCCAAAAAGCCTTATGAATGGCATTTGCTCTGTGCCATCTTAAAACATTGCAAAACCTGTTTTTGTTGGGCTCAAACGAAAAGTATTTGTAAAAATACGGAAACATCGCGCCTGAGTATTGTTTTCTGAAGTATAATGTACAGTCATTTTGCCATGCTCTATGTGATAGCTTTAAAAGCGATCGTTTGATAGCAAGATGTCCTTGTTTTGATAATACTTTAGATTTGCGAGTTCAAGATATGTGGCATCATGTGGGCGTTATATCATGCTCACTGCATAAATAGTTAAACTGACATAAACTGACATGTGGTCAAATGGCATAACTTTATTCTGCTCAAGGGGAAACATGAAAAGTGCGGGATGGAGGAAATAAAGAATCTTTCTCAGATTATGTTATGTACGGATGATGGTATCTATGGATCACGGTATCTACGGATGACGGTATCTACGGGAGATGGTATGTAAGAATATGTTATCTATGGAGGATGATAACTACGGATGCTGTTGTCTACGGATGATTGTATCTATGGATGATGGTATCTACGGATCATGGTATCTGCGAATCATGGTATCTATCAATCATGATATCTACGGATCATAGTATCAAAAGAGCATGGTATCTACGGATCATGGTATGAAAGCATCAATACATAATGGCATCAACGGATCATAGTATCCAACGATCATGGTATCTACGGGTCATTGTATCCACGGATGATGGTATCTATAGATGATGGTATCTACAGATGATGTTATGTACGGATGATGGTATGTACGGATTGTGGTATATATACGGATGTAAGAATCTAAAGATCATGGTTTCTACGGGTGATTGTATCTACGGATGATGGTATCTATGGATCATGGTTTCTACGGATGATGGTATCTACGGATGATGGTATGTACGGATGGCGGCATGTACGGATGGTGTTATGTACTGAGGATGATATCTTCAGAGGTTGTTTTCTGCGGAATATGGTTTCTAAGAATAATCGTTTTGACGGATGATGGTATCTGAAGATAATGGTATAAATTGATCATGGTATCTCCGGATCATGGTGTGTTATTATTATGTTATCTATGGAGGATAATAACTACAGATGATGTTGTCTACGGATGATTGTATCTATGGATCATGGTATCTGCGGATCATGGTATCTATAGATCATGGTATTTATAGATCATGGTATCTACAGATGATGGTATATTTTGATGATGGCATCTACGGATCTTGATATTCACGGATCGTGGTATCAAAGCATGATGGACACCAACGGATTATAGTATCTATGGATCATGGTATCTACAGATCATGGTATATACGGGTTGTGGTATCCACGGATGATGGCATCTATAGATGATGGAATCTACGGATGATGGTATGTTTGGATGGTGGTATATACGGATGGTGGAATCTACGGAGCATGGTTTCTACGGATGATGAAATCTACGGAAGATGGTATGTACGGATGGCGGTATGTAAGGATATTGGTCTGCACCAAGGAAAACCTCTACAGAGGATGTTATGTACGGAAAATGGTTTTAACGGATGATGGTATCTACGGATCATGGTGTCTATGGATCATGGTTTCTACGGTTAATGGTAGCTACAAATGATATTATAAACGAAAAATGATACATATGGATTATGGTATCTACGGATCATGGTATCTAATGTTGATGGTATCTCGATGATGATGGTATCTACTAATTACTGTACCATCGGATCACGGTATTTACCGATCATGGCTTTTACGGATGATGGTATCTACGGATGATGGTATCTACGGATGATGGTATCTTTGGATGACGGTATCTACGGATGATGGTATCTTCGAATGATGGTATCTTCGGATGAGGTTATGTAAGGATGATGGTATGTATGGATGGTGTATACGGATGACGGTAAATGCGAATGATAGGGTATACGGACTATGGTATCCATTGTTCGTGGTAGAATGCTGATATGTACTGACCATGGTTTCTCATTACGATGTCATCTACGGGTTATGTTATCTACTGATTGTATCTACGGATGATTGTATCAACGGATTATGGTATGTACGGATCATGGTTTCTGCGGATCATGGTATCCACAGATGAGGGTATCTACGAATTATGGTATCCATGGATGATGGTATGACATTTACGAATTATGATATCTACAGAGGATGGTATGTTAGGATTATGTTATCTACGGATGATGATAACTACGGATGATATTGTCTACGGATGATTGGATCTATGGATGATGGTATCTACGGATCTTGGTATTTGCGGATCATGGTATCTATCAATCATGGTATCAACGGATGATAGTATCTATAGATCATGGTATCAACGGATCATGGTATCTATGGATGACGGCTTCTACAGATCTTGATATTCACGGATCATGGTATGATGGCATCAATGGATCATTGTTTCTTCAGATCACAGTATCTACGGATCATGGGTATCTACGGGTCATTGTTTCCACGGATGATGGTATCTATAAATGATGGTATGTACGGATGATGGTATGTACGGATGGTGGTATATATACGGAAGTAAAAATTTACGGATCATGTTTTCTAGGGATGATGGTATCTACGGATTGCGGTATGTACGGATGGCGGTATCTATGGATCATGTTTTCTACGGATGGTGGTATGCACGGATTGCGGTATCTACTTATGGTGGTATGTACGGATGATGGTATGTACTGAGGATGACATCTACAGAGGATGTTATCTACGGAAGATGATTTTTACGGATGACGGTATCTCAGATGATGTTATCTACGGATGATGGTAACTACAGATCATGGTATCTACGGATCATGGTATCTACGGATCATGGTGTGTTAGGATTATGTTTTCTATGACGGATGATAACTACGGATCCTACGGATCATGATGTCTACGGATGATTGTATCTATGGTTCATGGTATCTGCGGATCATAGTATCTATCAATCATATTATCTGTACATCTTGATATCTGCGGATCATGGTATCTATTGATGATGGCATCTACGGATCTTGATATTTACGGATCATGATATGATGGCATCAATGCATGATGGACACCAACGGATCATAGTATCTACGGTTCATGGTATCTACAAATCATGGTATCTACGGGTCATTGTATCCACGGATGGTGGCATCTATAGATGATGGTATCTACGGATGCTGGTATGTATGGATGGTGGTATATACGGATGGTAGAATCTACGGAGCATAGCTTCTGCGGATCATGGTATATACGGATGATGGTTTGTGCGGATGGCGGTATGTACGGATGGTAGTATATACGGATGGTGGTATCTACGGATGATGGTTTGTGCGGATGGCGGTATGTACGGATGGTGGTATCTACGGATGATCTTATGTGCGGATGGCGGTATGTACGGATGGTGGTATGTACGGATGATTGTATGTGCGGATGGCGGTATGTACGGATGGTGGTATGTACGGATGGTGGTATGTACGATGTTATCTTCGGAAGATAGTTTTTACGAATAATGGTTTTAACGGATGATGGTTTCTACGGATCATGGTATCTATGAATCATGGTTTCTACGGTTGATGATAACTGCAAATGATGTTATCAACGAATAATGATATCTATGGATTATGGTATCTAATGTTGATGGTATCTTGAGGATGATGGTATCTACTAACTACGGTATCTACGGATCATGGTATTTACGGATGATAGTATCTACGGATGACGGTATCTACGGATCATGTATGTAAGGATGATGGCATGTATGGATGATGGTTTATACGGATAATGGTATATTGCAAATCATAGGGTATTCGGAATATGATATCCATGGATCGTGGTAGAATGAAGGTTTGTACTGACCATGGTATCTAAGGAACATGTCCTCTACGGGTTATTATATCTACTTATGATGGTTTGTAAGGATGATGGTACGTACGGATTTTGGTATGTACGGATTATGTTATCTACGGATGATGTCTACTGATCATGGACTCTACGGATCATGGTATCTACGGATGGTGGCATATACGGATGATCGCGTCTACGGATGATGGTATCTACGGATCACGGTATCTGTGGATGATGGTATGTACGGATAGTGGTCTGTACGGAGGATGACATTTACGGATGATGGTATCTACGGAATATGTTGTTTGCGGATACTGGTTTCACGAATAATGGTTTAAACGGGTGAAGGTTTCTATGGATCATGGTATCTACGGATCATGGTATCTACGGATCATGGTATCTATGGATCATGCTTTCTACGATTGATGGTATCTGCATATGAATTGTTCTACGAATAATTATATCTATGGATTATGGTATCTACTGATCATGGTTTGTATTGTTGATAGTATCAAGAGGATGAAGGTATCTACTAATTACAATGTCGACACATGATGGCATCTACGGATCATGGTTCCTACGTGTGAAGGTATCTCAGATGATGTTTTCTACCGATTATGGTTTATATGGGTCGTGGTATCTCCGGATCATGGTATCTTCGGATGATTGTATTTATAGATCATAGTATCTTCCAATGATGGTTTTCCAGATAAAGATTTATGCGAAGGATGTTATCAACTGATGAGGGTATCTACCGATGATGATATCAACGGATGATGGTATCTAAAAACGATGCTATCTACGGATTATTGTATATACAGATGATGGTATGTGCGGACGATGATATCTACAGATCATGGTATCTACAGATCATGGTATCTACGGTTGATGGTATCTACGGATGATGGTATGTAAGGATTATGTTATCTATGGAGGATGATAAATACGGATGATTGTGTCTGCGGATGATTGTATCTATGGATGATGGTATCCACGGATCATGGTATATTCGGATCACGGTAGCTATCAATCATAGTATCTATAGATTATGGTATCTACGGATTATGGTATCTATGGATGATGGCATCTATGGATCTTGATATTCGCGGATCATGGTTTAATGGCATCAATGCATGATGGCATCTACGGATCATAGTATCTATGGATCATGGTATCTACGGGTCATGGTATCCACGGATAATGGCATCTATTTATAATGGTATCTGAGGATGATGGTATGTACGGATTGTGGTAAATACCGATGGTGGAATCTACGGAGCATGGTTTCTACGGATGATGGTATCGACGGATGATGGTATGCACGGAGGATGACATTGACAGAGGATGTTATCTACGGAAGATGGTTTCTACGATTAATGATTTTAACGGATAATGGTATCTATGGATTATGGTTTATACGGTTGATGATATCTACAGATGATGTTATCTACGAATAATGATATATATTGATTATGGTATCTACGGTTCATGGTATCTACCTGTCTTGGTATATAATGTTGATGGTATCTCGAGGATGATGGAATCTACTAATTACGGTATAAACGAATGATGGTATGTACGGAATCATAGCATTTACGGATCATGGTATCTACGGATCATGGTATTTACGGATGATAGTATCGACGGATCATGGTATCTACGGATGATGGTATCTACGGATGATAGCATCTACGGATGACGGTATCTACGGATGATGGTATGTAAGGATGACTTGCATGTATGGATGATGGTTTATACGGATGATAGTATGTGCGAATCACATTGTATATGGAATTCGGTATCCATTGATCATGGTAGAATGAAGGTAAGTTCAGACCATGGTATCTAAGGACGATGTCATCTTCGGGTTATTATATCTACTGATGATGGTTTGTAAGGATGATATTGCGTACGGATTATGGTATCTACGGACCATTTCACCTACGGATGATGGTGTTTACGCGCAATGATATCTACTGATCATGGAATCTACGTATCATGATATCTACGGATGATGGTATATACGGATGATGGCATCAACGAATGATGGATCTACGGATGATGGTATCAACGCATCACGGCATCTAAGGTTGATGGCATCTACGGATGAAGGTATCTACGGATGATGATATTTTCGGATGATGGTATCTACGGATAATAGTATCTACCGATGATGATATGGACGGAAGATGTTAGCAACGGAAGATAGTATATACGGATGATTTTGTCTTTGGTAGATATGATCTACGGATGATGTTATCTGCGGATGATGTTGTCTACGAATGATGATATCTACCGAAGATGTTATCTACTGATGCGTGTATCTACGGATGTTGTTATTTACAGATGATGGCACATGCGGATGATTATATCTACGGAAGATGTTATCTATGGGTGCTGGTATCTACGGATAATCTTATCTACATATGGTAGTATTTATGAATCATTGTATGTACTTATGATGATATCGTCGGTTTACGGTATCTACGGATCATGATATCTAAGAATGTCGGTATATTCGGATGGTAATCACTGCGGATGATGGGCTCACTATTCTACAGATAATGAGCAGCACCAGCGGAAGACAGAGCAAGTGAAAATGAATACGAATGTGGTTATGGGTGTCGACCAGCCACCACATCCCCCTATAGGAAATAAAAATTAGATAAACACTAACCTACTCTCCTCAATAACGTGTTTCTGTTGTTTATTCTTTTATCTTTTTAATACAGATAAATTGGGTAAGCAAGGCTTAGAAAACATTAGTCTTGGTGAATGGTTAATGGTTTCGTGTCGAGGAAATGAAGAACTAAAATTATCATTATCATTTTGTGAATGGGGCCGTCCCGATTGGGAAAATCAAATCCATTTGGCTACATTGGGAAATACTATACAATTGAGGATACGTGTTTTAATCTTTAACTTCTGGAAAAAAAATGCATTTACATTTTAAGCAAACGGTTGTAGTGGCGGTTTGTTCCAGTATGTATAGTTCCACCAAAGTCTATTAAAGCGGGACAGTTCTTCATTTGGAACGCCGTGAACACGGCACTTTAAAGTCCCGCATAAGCCCATTTGATAAGCGCATGAGACCCTTACGTGACACATACCAAAAAGCAGTGTGCGAAACATACTAAAATCCAATATTTCGCTGTTAAGTACTATTGGGTAAGATCATATGACGTTCTTTACGCGCCAAAACGCACCCGTATGTCAATGGAGAGTAAGTTGGTTCCTTTTTCCTAGTTCCTTATTCCTTATTCGAATAAGGAATAAGGAACAGTTCCTTATTCCTTATTCACGATTCCTTATTCGAATAAGGAATAAATAACGGTTCCTTATTCCTTATTCACGCTTAACATATTTGACAAAGCTTTATAAGAAAAATAATGCAAACAATTCTCAATTAAATCAAAGCTAAATAACAAGAATACATTTAATTTGTGTATAACGATACATATTCATGTTTCTTCTCAGCGTTTTAATAGGATTTTTTGAATAACCCGAGCCGGCATTATCTACTTCGAATTCTAACTTCAAATCAACCAAACCTTAAGCCTGTATACTTATTTAACATTTATGTGATATAAAAATGCAATCTAGTACATTTCCTAATTTTTGTTGTCATTTAAACTCAATTTCCTTTTTCGCGGCCGAATAAGGAAACGGGAACCAGTTCCTTATTCCGTATTCAAGCCGATTAAGGAACCTGCATTTTTTTACTTAAACATCAATGAAAATGATCAACATTGTTCAACATATAAATGAACATCATTATATACATGTGTATACATAGGTTGGATATTTAAAATACGCATTGCAATACATTTCTACTAAGTTTTAAGTAATGATAAACCAGTTCCTTATTCAGTTTGAATAAGAAATAAGGAACTGGTTCCTTATTCCTTATTGAAATCGAATAAGGAACTGGAATGTACTTACTATAAATAATAAATCAAAATCGAATAAGGAACGGCATTTTCTTACTTAAACATCAATGAAAATGATCAAAATTGTTCAACATATAAATGAATATCATTATATTCATGTGTATACATAGGTTGGATATTTAAAATACGCATTGCAATACATTTCTACTAAGTTTTAAGTAATGATAAACCAGTTCCTTATTCAGTTTGAATAAGAAATAAGGAACTGGTTCCTTATTCCTTATTGAAATCGAATAAGGAACTGGAATGTACTTACTATAAATAATAAATTAAAATCGAATAAGGAACGGCATTTTCTTACTTAAACATCAATGAAAATGATCAAAATTGTTCAACATATAAATGAATATCATTATATACATGTGTATACATAGGTTGGATATTTAAAATACGCATTGCAATACATTTCTACTAAGTTTTAAGTAATGATAAACCAGTTCCTTATTCAGTTTGAATAAGGAATAAGGAACTGGTTCCTTATTCCTTATTGAAATCGAATAAGGAACTGGAATGTACTTACTATAAATAATAAATCAAAATCGAATAAGGAACGGCATTTTCTTACTTAAACATCAATGAAAATGATCAAAATTGTTCAAGATAAAAATGAATATCATTATATACATGTGTATACATAGGTTGGATATTTAAAATACACATTGCAATACATTTCTACTAAGTTTTAAGTAATGATAAACCAGTTCCTTATTCAGTTTGAATAAGGAATAAGGAACTGGTTCCTTATTCCTTATTGAAATCGAATAAGGAACTGGAATGTACTTACTATAAATAATAAATCAAAATCGAATAAGGAACGGCATTTTCTTACTTAAACATCAATGAAAATGATCAAAATTGTTCAACATATAAATGAATATCATTATATACATGTGTATACATAGGTTGGATATTTAAAATACGCATTGCAATACATTTCTACTAAGTTTTAAGTAATGATAAACCAGTTCCTTATTCAGTTTGAATAAGGAATAAGGAACTGGTTCCTTATTCCTTATTGAAATCGCATAAGGAACTGGAATGTACTTACTATAAATAATAAATCAAAATCGAATAAGGAACGGCATTTTCTTACTTAAACATCAATGGAAATGATCAAAATTGTTCAACATATAAATGAATATCATTATATACATGTGTATACATAGGTTGGATATTTAAAATACGCATTGCAATACATTTCTACTAAGTTTTAAGTAATGATAAACCAGTTCCTTCTTCAGTTTGAATAAGGAATAAGGAACTGGTTTCTTATTCCTTATTGAAATCGAATAAGGAACTGGAATGTACTTACTATAAATAATAAATCAAAATCGAATAAGGAACGGCATTTTCTTACTTAAACATCAATGAAAATGATCAAAATTGTTCAACATATAAATGAATATCATTATATACATGTGTATACATAGGTTGGATATTTAAAATACGCATTGCAATACATTTCTACTAAGTTTTAAGTAATGATAAACCAGTTCCTTATTCAGTTTGAATAAGGAATAAGGAACTGGTTCCTTATTCCTTATTGAAATCGAATAAGGAACTGGAATGTACTTACTATAAATAATAAATCAAAATCGAATAAGGAACGGCATTTTCTTACTTAAACATCTATGAAAATGATCAAAATTGTTCAACATAAAAACGAATATCATTATATACATGTGTATACATAGGTTGGATATTTAAAATACACATTGCAATACATTTCTACTAAGTTTTAAGTAATGATAAACCAGTTCCTTATTCAGTTTGAATAAGGAATAAGGAACTGGTTCCTTATTCCTTATTGAAATCGAATAAGGAACTGGAATGTACTTACTATAAATAATAAATCAAAATCGAATAAGGAACGGCATTTTCTTACTTAAACATCAATGAAAATGATCAAAATTGTTCAACATAAAAATGAATATCATTATATACATGTGTATACATAGGTTGGATATTTAAAATACGCATTGCAATACATTTCTACTAAGTTTTAAGTAATGATAAACCAGTTCCTTATTCAGTTTGAATAAGGAATAAGGAACTGGTTCCTTATTCCTTATTGAAATCGAATAAGGAACTGGAATGTACTTACTATAAATAATAAATCAAAATCGAATAAGGAACGGCATTTTCTTACTTAAACATCTATGAAAATGATCAAAATTGTTCAACATAAAAACGAATATCATTATATACATGTGTATACATAGGTTGGATATTTAAAATACACATTGCAATACATTTCTACTAAGTTTTAAGTAATGATAAACCAGTTCCTTATTCAGTTTGAATAAGGAATAAGGAACTGGTTCCTTATTCCTTATTGAAATCGAATAAGGAACTGGAATGTACTTACTATAAATAACAAATCAAAATCGAATAAGGAACGGCATTTTCTTACTAACAAAAACATAAATAGGAATTAAAGAGATCAATAAGTCAACGAAAATCACTGTAAATATAGGTTGGGTAAAACAAATATTTATTGAGGTACATTTCTATTTATTTTTTTATAATTATAACCCAGTTCCTTATTCGATTTCAATAAGGAAAAAGGAACTGGTTCCTTATTCCTTATTCAAATCGAATAAGGAACTGCCATTTTCTTGCCAAAAAGATAAATTAAAGAGAACCAAAGAGACCAGTACATCAATGAAAATCATTATAAATGTAGATTGGGCATCAAAAATATGTATTGTAGTACATGTCTACTATTTTTATTTAATTTTATCCTTGTTCCTTATTCGGTTTGAATAAGGAATAAGGAACTGATTCCTTATTCCGTATTCAAATCGAATAAGGAACTGGCGATTTCTTAATAAAAAATAAGTGAAAATGAACCACTGAGATCAATAAATCATGAAAACCACTGTTAATGTAGGTTGGGTATAACAAAATAGTTATTGAAGTACATTTCTACTAAGTTTTATTTAATTATTACCCAGTTCCTTATTCGATTTCAACATGATGAAAACATGTCTGATACTCATCTATCGGATAGTCTTGGCCAAAGGTAAGGTCCAGATGCTAGAATGATGCGATTAAAGTATCCGAAATTATGGCCTCTGAATAAGGAATTAGAAATAAGTTAGTTCCTTATTCCGGAGCCTGTATTTCGGACAATCACTTTCGGATATTTTATTTTTTAGATGTGTGTGTTATTTAAGCTTGATTATGTTATATAGATATATTCTGTCACATTTCTTTGTTTATTTTATTTAACGAAATACGTTGACAACAAATATTATTAAGACGATAATAAGGAAATGGCATTGTCTTACTCAAACATAAATTAAAATTAACCAAACAATAGCGTAACAGTTGCACTCTGTATTCGAACCGAGTAAGCAAATGGGTTATCATTAAATTAAACTTAGTAGAAATGTACTGCAATTAATGATTTTGATACCTAACCTACATTTTAAATGCTTTTCATTGATTTATTGGCTTCTTTGGTTCATTTTATTTGTATTTTTTATTTAAAAAATGCCACTTCCTTTATTATTCGATTTGAATAAGGAAAAAGGAGCCATTTCCTTATTCATTATTCAAACTGAATAATGAACTAGGCTATCATTAAATAAAACTCAGTAGCAATGAATTGCAATAAATATATATTTTTTTATTTCCAACCTTCATCTTTATACCTTGATTTTCTTTGACATTTAGTATTCTTTGGTTTATTTTAATTTATGTTTGAGAAAGACGATGCCATTTCCTTATTATCGTCTTCATAATACTTGTTTTCAGTATCGTCAAATAGAATATAAAATAGAAATGTTACAGAATTAATCCATATTACATAAGCAAGCTTAAATTACACACACAGCATCTAAAAAAATAAATATCCGAAAGTGACCGTTCGGAATATAGGCTTCCGAATAAGGAACTAACTTATTACTCAATTCCTTATTCAGATGCTTTAACTTCGGATAATTACATTCGGATCATTCTTGCAGAGCGCAGCTTTATGTTCGTTATTATTGGCTATGTTTATTGTAAGATTTTTTATTCTATCTCTGATACAGTTCTTGAAGTTTTATGTGACCCCTTCCTTTTGCCAAGACTATACGGTATCTCATTACAAAGCATGTTTTAGACATCCCATTCCGTTCTCATACGTAAACGAATACGAAGGGATATTATTAAGGATGCAAAGAGATTTCAACACGTCACCATACAAGCAAGACTGCACCGGAAGCAGCGGTCCAGGTGTCTCTAGTAGACTGGAAAGTTCAATCGAGATGCCTCAACATTTTATTTTATTTAACATTCAAACACCTGCGCGCAAACTTGCTGTTATAGTGTTTTTTCTTCATAGATTTGTTTAAATGCGAATACGCGTTTTCTCGCTCGTGCAAACCAACGGTAAATACGGCGACCTTCAACCTCGGCACACGATTATTGACCGTGGTATCTAAAGAACGGCGATAGTCTCAATGGTTGAGAGTCCTTCGCCGTTTTTAGCTTAACAGTTGCGCTCTGTATTCGAACAGAATGCGAAAATTGCGAACAGCGTTGTCGTCAGTGCGACATCACAGACGTCACCATAAAAAATGTCTGCACCGGAAGGAGCGGCCCAGATTCCTCTTGTAGTCTGGAAAGTTTCGTAGGAATGCCTCCGTTTTTTTATTAAATTTAAAGACAAATGCGTTCTCAAGCTCTTATTGAGTGTTTTTCTAATTCAATAGATTTTCTATCACTGAAAACGCGTTATCTCGATCTTGAAGCCAACGGTATATCCGGTGACCTTAAACATTGGCGCGGAAAATAAAGGTTGCGAGAACCAAAAAAAATGGCGCTCGTCTATTTGATAACCAGTCCTATTTTTCCGATGTTAGTCCAACTGGTTACTTTTCCTTACTCGGAAGCAAAAAAAGGAACTGGCTTATCATTTAACAAAAACCGAAGAAGAAATGTTCTGCAATACACATTTTGATACGCGACCTATATTTACAATGATTTTCATTGATTAATTGGTCTCTTTGGTTCATTTTAATTGGTTTGTTTAGCAAGGAAATGCCAGTTCCTTATTCGATTTGAATAAGGAATAAGGAACCAGTTCCTTATTCCCTATTCAAACCGAATAAGGAACTGGGATATCATTATATAAAACTAAGTACAGATGTTCTGCAATTCAAGTTTTTGATACCCAACCTAAATGTAAAATGCTTTTCATTGATTTATTGGTTTCTTTGGTTCATTTAAATTAAGTTGTTTAATAAGAAAATGCCAGTTCCTTATTCGATTTGAAAAAGAAACAAGGAACCAGTTCCTTATTCCTTATTCAAACCGAATAAGGAACTGGGTTTTCATTAAATAAAACTCAGTAACGATGTATTGCAATAAATATGTTTAATTTCGAACCTACATATACCATGATTTTCATTGACATTTAGTATTCTTTGGTTAATTTTAATTTATCTTTGAGTAAGACAATTCTATTTCCTAATTATCGTGTTCATAATACATGTTTTCAGCGTGTATCGTCAAAAAGAATAAACAATAGAAATGTGACAGATTACATCCATATAACATAATCAAGTTTAAATAAAACACACAGCATCTATAAAATAAAATACCCGAAAGTGATTATCCGAAATCGCTCTTCCGAATAAGGAACTAACTTATTACTCAATTCCTTATTCAGACGCTATACTTTCGGATAGTTACATTCGGATCATTCTCGCATAGCGCAGCTTTATTTTCGTTATTATTGGCTATGTTAAATGTATGATTTTTTATTTATATCTCTGATACAGTTCTTTAAGTTTTGTCTGACCCTTACCTTTGGCCAAGACTACACGAAATCTCTTTTCTAAGCATGTTTTAGATATCTCATTCCGTTCTCATACGTTAACGGTTACGAAGGGATATGATTAAGGATGTTAAGAGATTTCAACACGTCACCATAAAAGCAAGACTGCACCAGAAGCATCGGTCTCTTGTAGACTGGAAAGTTACATCGAGATGCCTCAACATTTTATTTATTATTCAATAACCTGCGCGCAAACTAGCGGTACAAGTGTTTTTTCTTCAGAGATTTGTTTGAGTGCGAATACACGTTTTCTCGCTCATGCAGACCAACGGTACATACGAGGACCTTCAAACTCGGCACACGATTAATGACCAGGGTTCCTAAAAAAACGGCGATGGTCTCGATGGTTAATAGTCCTTCGCCGTTTTAAGCGTCATAATTGCGCTCTGTATTTGAACCGAATGCCAATATGTTGTACAGCGTTGTCGTCAGTGCGACGTCACTGACGTCACCATAAAAGCGGGACTGCACCGGAAGCAGCGGCCCAGGTGACTTTAGATGTCTGTTTAGTTTCGTCGAGATGCCTCTGTATTTTGTTTTTCAATTAAAAAAAAAGCGTACTCAAGCTGTTATTGAGTGTTTCTTTTTAAATAGACTAACTATCACTGAAAACGCGTTATCTCAATCTTGGATGCCAGCGGTATATCCGGTGACCTTAAACATTAGCGCACGATTAAAGGTCGCGAGAACCAAAAGAATGGCGCTGGTCTTTTTGATAACCAGTCCTATTTTTGCGATGTAAGTCCAACTGGTTACTTTTTCCTTATTCGGTAGCAAAAAATGATCTGGGTTATCATTTAACAAAAACCGAAGAAGAAATGTAATGCCTTACATATTTTGATACCCAACCTATATAAACAATGATTTTCATTGATAAATTGGTCTCTTTGGTTCGTTTTAATTGATTCAATAAGCAAGGAAATGCTAGTTCCTTATTCGATTTGAATAAGGAATAAGGGACCAGTTCCTTATTCCCTATTCAAACCGAATAAGGAACTGGGATATCATTATAAAAAAACGAAGAACAGATGTACTGCAATTACAGTTTTTGATACCCAACCTACATTTAAATACTTTTCATTGATATATTAGTTTCTTTGGGTCATTTGAATTAAGTTGTTTAATAAGAAAATGCCAGTTCCTTATTCGATTTGAATAAGGAACAAGGAACCAGTTCCTTATTCCTTATTCAAACCGAATAAGGAACTGGGTTTTTATTAAATAAAACTCAGTGGCAATATATTGCAATAAATATTTTTATTTTCGAACCTACATATACCATGTTTTTTTATCACATTTAGTATTCTTTGGTTAATTTCAATTTATGTTTGAGTAAGACAATCCATTTCTTTATTACAGTCTTCATAATAATTGTTTTCAGCGTGTATCGTCAAATATAATATACAATAGAAATGTGACAGAATCCATCCATATAACATAATCAAGCTTAAATAACACACACAACATCTAAAAAATAAAAAATCCGAAAGTGATCGTCTGAAATACAGGCTTCCGAATAAGGAACTAACTTATTACTCAATTCCTTATTCGGAGGCTATACTTTCGGATACTTACATTCGGATCATTCTCGCATACCGCATCCTTTATATTCGTTATTATTGTCTATGTTTAATGTAAGATTTTTATTTATATCTCTGAAACAGTTCTTTAAGTTCTATCTGACCCTTTCCTTGGGCCAAGACTATACGATATCTCATTACTATGCATGTTTTAGATAGCTCATTCCGTTCTCATACGTTAACGGTTACGAAGGGATATGATTAAGGATTTAAAGAGATTTCAACACGTCACCATTAAAGCAAGACTGCACCGGAAGCACTAGTCGACTGTAAAGTTTAATTGAGAGGCCTGAATATGTTATTTTATTTAATATTCAAACACCTGCGCGAATACTAGCTGTACTAGTGTTTTCTTCGTAGATTTGTTTTAGTGCGAATACGCGTTTTCTCGCTCATGCAGACCAACGATACATCCGGCGACTTTCAACCTCGTCACACGATTAATGGCCGTGGGATCTGCAAAACGGCCGTGGGATCTACAAAACGGCGATGGCCTCGATGGTAAACAGTCCCTCGCAAATCTTAGCGTCACAGTTGCGCTCTGTATTCGTACCGAATGCCAATATTTCGTACATCGTTGTCGTCTTTTCGACGTCTCTGACGTCAACATACAGGCGATAATGCACCGGAAGCAGCGGCCAGGTGCCTCTAGTAGTATGGAAAGTTTCATCGAGATGCCTACGTATTTTGTTTTTCCATAAAAAAAACAAATGCGTATACAAGCTTTTATTGAGTGTTTATATATTAAAATGCATTTTATATCTCCGAAAACGCGTCTTCCCGATCTTGGATGCATCCGTACATCATGCGACCTTCAATAATGGCACACAATAAAAGATCGTGGGACGCGACAAAATGGCGCTGGTATCGGTGGTTACCAGTCCTATTTTTCCGAGTTAGTGCAGCTGGTTACTTTGTCATTTTTCACCCGCGAAAAAGAAACTGGTCATCATTACACATAAAAACTAGGTAGAAATGTACAAGAATACATATGTGCGATACCCAACCTACATTTACAATGATTTTTATTGATTTATTGTTGTTGTTTTTTGTAAGAAAATGGCAGTTCCTTATTCGATTTGAATTAGGAATAAGGAACCAGTTCCTTATTCCTTATTGAAATCGAATAAGGAACTGGGTTATAATTAAATAAATAAAAAGTAGAAATGTACTGCAGTTAATGTTTTGGATACACAACGTAAAAAACAATGATTGCCATTGATTTATTGGTCTCTTTGGTTCATTTTCATTTAATTTTTTTTATTAAGAAATCGCCAGTTCCTTATTTGATTTGAATAAGGAATAAGGAGCCAGTTCCTTATTCCTATTTCAAAGCGAATAAGGAACTGGATTCTCATTAAATAAAACTAAGCAGCAATGTATTTCAATAAATATTTTTTTACATGTACCATCATTTCATTGACATTTAGTATTCTTTGGTTAATTTTAATTTATGTTTGAGTAGAACAATGCCATTTCCTTAATATCGTCTTAATAATATTTGTTTTCAGCGTATTTCGTCAAATAGAATATACAATAGAAATGTGACAGAATACATCCATATAACATAATCAAGCTTAAATAACACACACACACACATCTAAAAAATAAAATATCTGAAAGTGATTGTCCGAAATACGGGCTTCCGAATAAGGAACTAACTTATTACTAATTCCTTATTCAGAGGCCATAATTTCGGATACTTTAATTCGGATCATTCTATAATAGCGCAGCTTTATATTCGTAATTATTGGCTATGTTAAATGTGAGTTTTTTTTTAATTTATATCTCTGATACATTTTTTGACGTTTTATCTGGACCTTACCTTTTGCCAAGACTATCCGATAGCTGAGTATCGAATAAGGAACTGGGTTATAATTAAATGAAACTAAGTAGAAATGTACTTCAATAGCTATTTTGTTATACCCAACCTACATTAACAGTGGTTTTCATGATTTATTGATCTCAGTGATTCATTTTCACTAATAATTAATTAAGAAATCGCCAGTTCCTTATTCGATTTGAATAAGGAATAAGGAATCAGTTTCTTATTCCTTATTCAAACCGAATAAGGAACTAGGCTATAATTAAATAAAAAAAAGTAGACATGTACGGTACTAGGCTAAAATTAAATAAAAAAAAGAAGACATGTACTATAATACATATTTTTGATGCCCAATCTACATTAATAATGATTTTCATTGATGTATTGAGCTCTTTGGTTCACTTTAATTTATCTTTTTTGGCAAGAAAATGGCAGTTCCTTATTCGATTTGAATAAGGAATAAGGACTCAGTTCCTTATTCCTCATTGAAATCGAATAAGGAACTGGGTTATAAGTAAACTAAAATAAGTAGAAATGTACCTCAATAAATATGTGTTATACCCAACCTATATTTACAGTGATTTTCATTGATTTATTGATCTCTTTGATTCCTATTTATGTTCTTGTTTAGTAAGAAAATGCCGTTCCTTATTCGATTTTGATTTATCATTTATAGTAAGAACATTCCAGTTCCTTATTCGATTTCAATAAGGAATAGGGAAGCAGTTCCTTATTCCTTATTCAAACTGAAAAAGGAACTGGTTTATCATTACTTAAAAGTTAGCAGGAATGTATTGATATATGTATTTTAAATATCCAACCTATGTATATACATGTATATAATGATGTGCATGTATATGTTGAACAATTTTAATCAATGTCATTGATGTTTAAGTAAGAAAATGCAGGCTCCTTATAAGGAATGAATAAGGAATAAGGAACTGGTTCCCTTTTCCGTATTCGGCCGCGAAAAAGGAAATGGAGTTTAAATGAAAACAAATATTAGGAAATGTACTAGATTGCATTTTTATATCACATAAACGTTAAATAAGTATACAGGCTTAAGGTTTGGTTGATTTGAAGCTAGAATTCGAAGTAGATAATGCCGGCTCGGGTTATACAAGAAATCCTATTAAAACGCTAAGAAGAAACATGAATATGTATCGTTATACACAAATTAAATGTATTCTTGTTATTTAGTTTTGATTTAATTAAGAATTGATTGCATTATTTTTCTTAAAAAGCTTAGTCAAATATGTTAAGCGTGAATAAGGAATAAGGAACTGTTACTTATTCCTTATTCGATTAAGAAATCGTGAATAAGGAATAAGGAACTGTTCCTTATTCCTTATTCGAATAAGGAATAAGGAACTAGGAAAAAGGAACCAACTTACTCTCCATCGGATGTCATGAACTTATGAAGTCTGTAACGTCATATGTTTATTGCTAAGCTAACACACGACCGCACAGTTCGAGCTCCGTGAACAAATACAGAAAATGAAGCGAATTGTATCCATTGTGGCTCAAGAAAGATATAAAATCGAACGGTACATATTTTACTTAACATTTAGCGCAAAACATTGCAGGAAAATGCGTTTTTGATGTCTTTATTTAAATCTTAGCTATTTTCATTTGTGGGTGGGGTGATGTTTTCCTTGACGACGGGATGTGATTGTTCATTTTTGTCGTTATTTTGAGAAGTTTCCGATAAAGCGGTCCCCAAAACTTCTAAAATCATACAACATCTTGAACGGCATTGTTTCGTTATTTTTTTTACCGTACAAAATACTTGATAAAGCTAGTAAAACAATGAACTACAATATGCTGAAAATATGAAATAAGTGTGAATCGCGGCTAGATTGAACTTTACCGGTACGCAGTTGTTTACCACTATCGACAAAGCGGGGGCTTGGGGGCGGTAGCCCCCGATACTAAGGAAATATATAGGATAAAAAGGATTATAAGGTGTTGCGTAAGATTGTTATGTGTTAGGTGTTAAGGGTTAGGGTTAGGGTACGCTGTTTGATGTTAAGTGTTGCGTACCAGTAAAGTTCAATCGTCCCTGAATCGCATGTACATGTTTTTATTTTTCGTGGCACTTTGCTTTAAATGCCTTTTTTATTTTAGTTATAAATGACAACATTTAAAAAAAAGTAAAATGTTAAAGAAGCGTACCTTCGGTAGTGAACTTCGTTTTCCCCAAGAGAAGTTTGTGCAGAAAACTGCCAGCCTTGAATTTACTAAAATATTGTTGAAAACAATAATCCCGACAGTCAGACGGACTAACTGAAGAACTTACGGACGGGCGGGCGGTTTTACGGAAAGAGAGACAGACATTACATAAACCAGACACGGCAGACAGAAAATAAAAATAAAACACAAAGACGCAAAGAAACAAACAACAAACGCACAATAAATTAATGTAAAACAACAATTATTAGATAAAACCCGCATGTTTTGCAAATACATTTAGATATAATATCCGACGTTCAACTAATGAAAATTCCAATATCTAATTAAACTGCAATACGTGTTACTAAATAACGACATAATCCGCATTATATTTCTACAAGCTGGTGACTTGCCTAGATGTTCGAATATTGTTTGTATGCGAGTGGCATTATTTATCAAACTTACCGACAATTATTTGAACTAAGCCTAATCGGAAACAAAATCAAATAACAATAACAACAGTAATAAACATAACAACAAAATAATGTTAACAAATACACAACAGTGCCAAATATCTTGTTATTTCTAGAAGAAGTCTTATCCTCTTAGACACGTTTACGTATGTATTCCTGTATAGCCGTCCGTCAAGCCTTCTGGCCGTGTGCGAGTCTCTCCTGTCTGTATTTTACCTGTCTGTCCAATTATGTTGTATAACCATTTTAATATGCGTATGCATTTCCAATTTGTGACATTACCAATCGTCAACTATATACTTACCTTTATTATGAAACGCATAGTTTTTTATATAGATATAAACCATTGTTTATTTTTAAAGAAAATGCTGTGTCATGTTCCTAACTTCCCTGCATACTTATCTCACTCTCACATATATGATAAAGTATATAGTTATATATCTTCTATTTGTATGCCCCCGAAGGAGGGCATATAGTGATTGGACCGTCCGTCCGTCCGCCTGTCTGTCTTTCCGTCACACTTTGCGTTTAGGTTTCAAAAAAATGCTCATAACTTCGATGTCCCTTCACACAGCAACTTGATATTTGGCATGCATGTGAATCTCATGAAGCTGCACATTTCGAGTGGTAAAAGGTCAAGATCATCCTTCAAGGTCAAATGTCAAAACAACATGTATCAAAGCGGCGCAGTAGGGGGCATTGTGTTTCTGACAAACACATCTCTTGTCTTAATCGTTTTTCTTCAATCAACACTGACTCTCATACCTCATTACTTATGTATACCTATATAAATATATTTCTATATCTTCTATCTGCTGTATCCTTTTTTCACTGCAGTCTGACTCTCCAGATCTCAGTCTCTAACGACTGTAGTCGGCGAGTGGTTCAGACGTCACTGACAGGTTGCGACACCAGGGTGGTCCGCACAAAATCCAGCGGAGACCTCCGTGACGTCCTCAATTAAAGGCTCGCGTGGACCGGAAGCTCCCTGGCAGAAACCACTCTTCGATCCACGACTGGATGTTGCGTTGGAAAGACTGGGGATCTGCGCCAGAGTCTAAACGCGATTCGCGCGCAGTCAAAGTATCAGTCAACCAACATCCGATTTTTGCAACTTGCCTCATACTATCATCCGAGACTGCAGCTGGACGGTGTGGGGTTAGGAAATGGCTCCTCAATTCTGTCCTCTCTGCCCTCTCTCGTGCCTGCTTCCGCTCTGTCACGTGATGTCATGGCACCAGCTGCATCCACGCGTTTCTCAGGTGCTTCCCTCTCTGCTTAAACTTTCACATCATGTTACTTTTCATCTTGCTTAAACCCTTCTATACTGTTTATGTGTGCATTCAACATAATTATTTTTTGTGATATTTAAGCAATTTATAATAAATCATACCTATTTTTCTTTTCTTTTTATATTTCTTGTTCTAGATAAAGATATTTTATAAATACTTTTATCACACACTATACGTCGTTTTCACGTCATTTTACCATTACGAATATTTGTATCTTAAAAACATTTGTAATATAGCTTTCAACTAATTCTATTTGTTTGAATGACTAGGTCGCGTTAGATTATTTTGCTGAAATTATATGCCAATGTCTCTAAATGTACAAAATCTCCCGGATTGATTTTCACGATTTCTAACATTGTTTAATGTTCACCTAACAGAAGACGCGTCGATTGAGGAACCTGCTCCCGCTCCCACTAGGATTTGGGTGAAGCGCCGCAGCAGCGTCCTCTCTGACGACGGAGCACCGGAAGTAGTAGTCAACACCGCAGACGAACCTCCTGCCAAGCGGACCCGCCTCCAGGAGTGTCCACGAGTTTCAGGTGGGAATCTTCCATACATAAGGCTTGGACTAAATTATGTATCACGACAGGTCATCTCTGGCTCCACCTTTTGAGGTGTTGCAAGAGATTACAGACCGTGAATTTGCTTGAAACGTTACCATTACCATGTAACGGATAATGACGTCACTTTTTATGTACAATTATTCTGTAACATAAAATCAAGAACATTTTTTTTGTTTTGCATTAAGTCCACTTGTTGTAAAAAAGCTTTTCTTTTATAAAAAAATGTTTTGAATTCATTATTTTTTTCTGAGTTAGATAATTATTTTGTACTATGTTATACGTGTACTTTATTTTCTTGTTTATGCGTTATAATCATTACATACAATTAAACGAGTTCAATATTTTAATTCAAGCAAAGTGTCTGTAAAATCGTCTGTAAAAATACAATATGCTTGCAAAAGATGAATGATGTGTATTAGAGGTATATAACATGGTAAATGTTAGCACATGTATTAAAACGCTAACACATGTAGAACTGTCGCAAATTTCAGCGCGTGCCCGCGGCATTCAGTTTGACCCCTTTCACTGGAGGTCTAACCCCTACGTTTGGCAGAGAGAGGACTACAGGTGTGAAAAGAGGAAGTCAACCACGTGGGGCCGGGACCCCTACACGTGGCGGAAGGATTAGACCAATGTCAGGCCCGCCTCGTGTTACACGTGGAAGAGGCCGCACCCTTAGACGGCGGCGAATGCGCACTGTCGGCATCATTCGGTATTTACGAATCTCATTGCGAATTTGAATTTTTTATTGATGGGTAAAAGTATTTATATTGATATTTTTGAAGCTCGATTGATCATTTTCGGCTCAGGAACGTCTTACGGTACCCCGCGTATTACAAAGTAACCTAGATAAGAAAAAAATGCTGAACGTTTCATCGAAGTATTACCGGACGCCTTTACGCGTATTTTTGAGCCCGGGACACATTGTAGTATTCTTAAGTAGTACCTGAGCCGACAACAACCAATTGAGACAACCACGATTGGTCATAGTCGGCCCAGGTACTAGTTGAAAGTAACCCGAGTACTCTTAGACATACTTAAAATTACCCGAGGTACGGAATATATTCTAAACGGTTCTCCGGCCGGAGTATTGCCGAGTGCCATTTAGCGTATTTTCCGTACCCGGGGTTCATTGTTGTATACTTAAGAGTACCCGCTGTACTTAAATGTAGTAACTGAGCCGACAACGATCAATTGAGCATAAGTAAAAGATCAGTTATTATGAGTTATTGGTTTTATTCAATGCTTTCCGATGGTTTATAGATAAATATCAGTGAAATTAAACTGATATTTCACTGTTTTAAACAGTGAAAATATCGATATTTTTCACTGTTTAACTATGAAATGACGTCATTTTTTTTAGACGAAATGACGTCTCTTTTACAATGTAAATAAACGATGAAAAAAGCATGAGAAAATTTGTTGGATTCGATGGAATATCGATTTTAATTCACTCGTGATCATAAAAAATACATATTTTCACTCATTGCTGCGCCACTCGTGAAACTATTATTTTGTATGATCACTCGTGAAATAAAATCGATATTCCATCGAATCCAATTAATATCCTCTATAAATAAGTCTTTGGGCAAAGGCATATTTATGAAATCAATTAATGAAGCATTGCTTTATTGAAATTTGTGAATACCGAGATGTTCGATTTACGTTTGAATTACATTAAATACGTTTAGAAATCAATAGAAAACTATTTATTGTATTTATCTGTTTAGTGCGTAGTTTATTCTACATCCATAACAAGAATGTTTGCTACTAGTATATAGGAATTACTTTGCTCGTCGTTATGTCCATAATCTTGTCCACTCGATACCTACCATATACATAAAGATAATTAATGTTATGCACAATAATCACATTTTAACCATGAAGATCAAAGGTCAAATACAAAACTTGATGTGAATGAATGGCTTGTGCAATCTCTTGCATTTAAAGATAGGTTGGTACTATATAACCAGTTTACGCACGTGATATACTGTGTAACGAACAGGTCAAGTTTATACTTAATTCAAAATTCAAACTACATCACTTTTGTCGAAATTGTGCTTGCCCGCTTCATGACTTCCTCGTTCATCAAAAATAACTTTGAGCAAATGTAACATTGCAACCGTCAAGGCCATGTGCATGCTGAGGTACTTCATTACGAAAATATGGAACGAGGTCACCTTGCATGTGTACTGAGCATAAGAGCACCAAAAGTAACGTTAAGGTCAAAGTCTCACCTCGAGGTCAAACTACAGTACTTTATTGTGTGAACGTACATGTCTTCACGTGTTTCAAGTTGGTATATATATGCTACCTTACAGGTTCTAAGTAATGAGTTGAGGTAAAAGGTCATATTTAAGCACTTTATCATCTGTCTAAACCAATGCGTTAAGAAATATTAATAATGATAGCTTTTGTTTTATCCTTTGATAGCCGTACATAAACGTTGCAAACAATCATGTCCTCAAATTGAAGCAACATGCGGATCGCGTTCATGCGTCCCTACGTAAGTGTAGTATTTTGTTGCCGCATCATGTTTTCTGAATGAACGAAGTTAAATGTCACCTCGCCTTAATTATCATTTACAACGACATAAAATGGTCGCGTGTACGACTTGCAATTTTCCATCAAAAGTAAATGTTATACTTCATGGTCAAATGTCAAAAATTATTTATCCAAAACATAACTAATTCCTGGAATAATGTTAATAAATTCCTTAGATTATCATCTGACATGACTTGCTGATGTGTATTGTGTGTTTTATACTTGCTTATTAGAGGTCACAATTGAAGTGTATTATACTAAGAAGGCCTTTACACGACTTCCGATGAGTATTGCCCTAAACCAGGCAATGCACCACTACATGGTCACTGCTTGAAGGTTTAAGTTGAATTTAGTTTCACGCTATTTACTTTTTCTGAACAAAAAAGTTTTTCCAATGGCTTGGTGAAAATTATGGAAAGGTCATGGCTAGGTTTAGATAAATCAGTGCGTGTGTGGAAAACATACATTCTTATGAAACTTGAGTAATGATAACTTTTAAATAAGTAATTTTGTTTATAAGTTTGCTTTAGCTTATGATATAGTTAGATACAGATCACATATGTATATGTCAGTTTGTAATAGTTATATTTTTTGTCAAATATTGTGCAAGTTTTTAGTACTTTTTGGAGAGCAATAAAGATATTCGATAAGTAGTATGTCATACGCATGTTGTTAGTTATTTTAGTTCAATAAATCGGGTTTGTTAATTTAAAGCAATGCTGTTACTTTTGCTTTATATATCAATAACCACAGTCACTTAGCATATAACTTGTATTGAATGCATATTTAAACATGTCAATAACACTTCTTTTGTCCAAAAAAACAACATGCGAAGCATCCGTGTATTTTATGAAGGGGCCTTTTCACGTTTTATTAAATTGACAAAATTAGAAAAAATGTTTCAGATTGGCAAATTTTGGTTGTAGTTATGATATTTATGAGGAAAGAGTAATACTGAACATTTACCATGCTCTAAAATATCCATTATATGCATCTTTTGACGATTTAAAAACTTGAAAAGTATAAAGCGTTGCGACGCGAAACGATTGAATAATATGGAGAATTTTGTTGTTGTCGTTATATTTGTTGCCAGTACGAGGATTGCTTATATAAAGTGAAAAAATACATCAACCAATGTGTGAGGACGGATGGCCAAGTGGTCTAAGCGATAGACTTTTACTCCATGGGTCAGTGGTTCGAGCCCAGTTGAGGGTTGCTTTTTTTTCTTTAATTTTATTCATGTTTTTTACTGGAGCTTTTTAGATCAAATGTTTATATTTATCAATAAAAAGCATTTAATGACAAACTTTAAAGCATGCCAAAATCTGTGAAAAGGCCCCTTTAAGGCAGAGAGACATGTGAATACAGGACACGCACCCCGCCCACATCCAAACTTCACATTTGTCACAACACTTATGTCGAAGCAAGAGGACCAAATACTATAATGCGCTTACCTGTGGTCCCAAGAAAGAGTTGTGAGTAGCAAGAGGTCACTAGATTTCACAAAATACTTAAACAGGCAACTTGTCCAATACATGGCAGCCATCCCATGTTTGGGAACAAACCACAAACATTTTCGATTTTTTCCCATATATAATAACACAATTGCGTAATCTTCTAAATCGGTCGTTGTCTGCTTAAAAAAATAATTATGTTCATATTTATGTCAACTTTCTGTTAAATGGCCTCTATATTATCGAAACTCATACTAAAAAAGCATGGTTGATGCAGTGTTTTTTTAGATAGACAACAAACGTAATTACGATAATCGGTAGGGCGTTTAACGACATCGGATTTTGGGCGGGAATAAAACTCGGGTGGAGTCTAATATCGACCGGGTACGTTTTAGTATATTTTGCGTACCCGGATATACTTACATGTACCCGGGGTACATATAAGTAGTACCCGAGCCGACAATGACCAATCGAGCCTTAGAATTTTACTGTCTGTCTTAATAGTGTTTGAAAATGAATGACAGTCCTGTCGATGCTCTTATGTCACTATACTGTAACGTACTCCACATCCACAGACAGACTCATGCTCTCACCATCACAAGAACTGGAACGTCTGGGTTCGATACTGTTCTACATTATGTCATAATTCATTAGTTATTAATCATGCCCAATAAACCAACTTATGAATCCACAATAGGGATACGCATAAAATAATGAGTTGTACTTCCGGAGTAACTTTAATTGACAGGGAAACTGTCAAAATGGAGCCTAAAGACGTGAGTCGTTTTGATTGTTCACATAAACTCTACTTAGATACATTTTCTCTCAAAAAGCTCAATGCTATTCGACCGCACATACATTATTTGTGGTTAATTTGAACATAATATAGATTATTCTTTAGAATCCGTCCCGAAATCGTTCGTACTTTATACCGATTTGTAGCGTTTATATTTTGAGTTCGGTTTTTAAAACTACATCTTGCTTAGGAGAATAGAATTCTGTATACGATAGAAAAAAAGGGTTTAAAAATAAAAGTAAATAAGGAATGAAGGCGTACGAAAGTAGCGCGCGATCCTAACGCTCCGAACGTATGGAGTTTTAGAATCTAGGTTGACATGTTCGTACTTTATACCTATTTGTAGCGTTTATATTTGGAGTTCAGTTTAACAAAAATACATTATGCTAAGGATAATATAATTCTGTATACGATAGAAAAAAATGGTTTAACAATGAAAGTAAGTAAGGAATGAAGACGGAAGAAAGTAGTGCGCGGTCTTAACGCACCGAACTGATGCCACTGTCTTGGCGCTTATGCTCTTGTTAAGATACCGGCCATTTAATTTCCTTTGACATGATTATTATATCTTTTAAGAAATAAATTGAAATATTTTGTTCTAGAAACCTATCAATTAAGCTAATTATAATTGAAGCTTAATAAACTAACGAGTACAGCTCTTGTTTATAACACAGTTCATTTTATGACTGAGGCAGCGTATATAGCGGACCCTCTTGATATTTTTCGGCTTTGCATACTTCAAATAAAATGGGTGTCAAAACATTCATCGTTTGTTGTTTATTTTCAAAGACGTTTATTATGTATAATTATATGAAATGTTACTTACCTTAAATTATCAATTAATTAACATTATTTAAAGATTCTTGAAAATCCCGGCCGAAATATATCAAGAGGGTACGCTATATACGCTGTCTCGTCATAAAATTAATACCCTTTCTGTGTTATAAACAAGATCCGAAATCGTTAATTTATTAAGCTTCATTAATAATAGCTTTATTGATTTGTTTTGTGAACAAAATATTTCAATATATTCCATAAAAATATAATAATCATGACAACGTAAATTAAATGGCCGGTACCTAAACAAAAGCATAATCGCCAAGACCGTAGCATCAATTCTCTGCGTTAGGACCGCGCGATACTTTCGTACACCTTCATTCCTTACTTACATTTCATTTTTTTCTATCGTATACAGAATTCTATTCTCCTAAGCAAGATGTAATTTTTAAAACTGAACTCAAAATATCGACGCTACAAATCGGCATTAAGTACGAACATGTCAACCGTAAATCTAGATTCTAAAACGGTGTGATATTTGCAAAAGTTAAAGTTATAACTCGCCGCGCTGCCCAAATCAGAAAAAAACATAATATATACTTATATATCTAAAAACTACGTAACGTAGGCTTTCTAATGATATATAATTTGTCAAAATCGGCCGAGAAATGAAAGTATAATTTAAAACAAGAGGGCCTGAAAGGCCCAAAGTCGCTCACCCAGAGCGACTCTGGTCCCTGGCCGTCTTTGCCTTATATGGTAATCATTAACCATATACGTCACAACACAAACATCTATAAATAAACGTTATGAGATAAAAAGAAATGACTTGTTATTTGCAGCCCAAGATATCAATGGAACAAATGTTCTACCCAAGTTTCATGAAGAAACCAATGGAACAAATGTTCTACCCAAGTTTCATGAAGAAACAACAACAAATAGCCTTGCGGCCATGTTTTTCAACAGACCTTAACCATTTTTAAACTCGTCCAAGATATCATTGGGACAAATCTTCTGACAAAGTTTCATGAAGATCCGACAATAATTGTGGCCGCTACAGTGTTAACAAGGCAAATATTCATGACGCACAACGGAAGACAGACAATTGACAAAAGGTGATCACAAAAGTTCACCATGAGCAAAAAATATTATGCTCATAAAGTTTGTCACCATGTTTGAAGATGATAATTTTTTATTTAAACTAATTGAGTAAACTAAATCAAGATATGATAACAACATTTGCACTCAGCAAGTGTCATTCAGATTGAACTAAAAATGTGACTAAAGGTATTCACAATGTTTCACTATAAACAACTGTAGACATACACAAAAACTACCACCCCTCTGAGAGCCTTGTTTATAAACAATAATGAACTATTTTCAGACTCACCATGCAATTATATTTCCAATAAAAAAAATCAATAAATCCGTTTTAAAACACAAATCTTTGATAATGTGGGTTATTGTATTAAACAATAAAACCCTGCTTAATTTAGCAAAAATGTGGACCCTTCAAGGGAGAGTATCTTAAGCATACTAGTATGTTGATGAATAAAGACTTCTCTCAAATTCCTGAGTAAGAGTTACTGCCCATTATATAAATAGAAAGTTCTGAGATCAATTCCTTTCTGGCATTGGATTCCACGGATTAAACCTACAGAAAAAATGGAAATTAAAAAATCTTCATTAATCTGAAGAGATATTTCTTAGTTATATGAAGAGGTAAACCAGCAGGAAGGAAGAGGAAAGCTCAGACACAACTGCCAGAAAATCAGGAAACTAGAGTGTTCACAAGCTTTTTTACTATATAAATATAAGGAAAAAGACCCCCCCCCCCTGGCGGCCATGTTTTTTTTTTACCGATCCAAACCATTTTCAAACTCAATTGTCGTATCCAGGAAACAAATGTTCTGACCAAATTTCATGAAAATTTGGCAAAAAATGTGTCTTCTAGACTATTCACATGTTTTCACTATATATATAGAGAGAAAACTGCCCCACCCCTGGCGGCCATGTTTTTCCACCCATCATGACCATTTTTTAACTCGTCCGAGATATCTATAAAATCGATGCTTAGAAAAAAAATGTATGATGATTAGGCAAAAAATGTGACTTCTAGAGTGTTCACAAGCTTTTTTACTATACAAATATAAGGAAAATGACCTCCCCTGGCGGCCATGTTTTGTTTACCGATCCGAACCATTTTCGAACTCAACCGTCATATCCAGAAAACACATGTTCTGATCAAATTTCATGAAGATTGGACCAAAAATGTGACACAAAATTTTTGACAAAGTTACATGAAGATTGGGCATCAAATGTGACTTCTACAGTGTTCACAAGGTTTTTCTTTTTTTTTGACCTAGTGACATTGTTTTTGACCCAGCATGACCCAGTTTCGAACTCAGTCGAGGTATTGATAGACAAATGTTCTGACCAAGTTTCATGAAGATCGGACAATAAATATGGCCTCTAGAGTGTTCACAAGTCAAAATGTTGACGCCGCACGACGCACGACGGACAAAAGGCGATCACAAAAGCTCACCATGACGTGAGTTGGTACATCAAAATGTATAACCTCGGCGCTTCGATGTACACTCATTATAAAAGATCGATAGTTACGGTCACGTGACTCAGTTTCGACAAGATATTTGCCGATAAGGTCCCGTTTCATATCCGTCTCATCTAGAGTCCGTGATATTCTCCGCTCAAGAAATTTACACGTACAGCCTCGTTCTGAAATTTGACTTCATTTCTTGCTGCACAGCAATATTAATCGACCCCCAAAGTACTTCACACGAACGAGAGATATGTAGACTACAAAACGATTGTGGTGTCGCTAAAAATTAAAAATATTGAAACATGACAAAATGGATACAATATCCGAACGTTACGAGTAAGAATTTCTATGAAAATGCGAAATGCTTACCACATTGTCTATCTAGGTCAGCAAAAGGAAAGCGATTTATACCACATATAATGTACATGCGGTCGAATAGCATTGGGCGTTTTTGGAGATTGGGAGAAAAAGTCTCCAACTAGAGCATATATATGAACAATCAAAACGACTCACCTCTTAAGGCTCCATTTTGACAGTTTTCTTGTTAATTTATGTATCACCGGAAGTGCAGCTTATGATTTAAAGCGTACATCTATTGGGGATTCATAATTAAGTTGGTTAACCGGACGTGTTAATATTAGATATATTAATCGTCCATGAGCCTAGTATGCGTATTGTCAAAAATTACCAATACAAGCGGAACATGAGCCGGTTATTATAATTTATCCCTTACCACGCAAATTAAAATACTTTCATTGTTAATAACCAAATATGCAACTTCTTTGTTTTTCTGTTTCTTATATAATTTTAATTTGCTCGTTTGTACATGTAGTTTTCATTGTGGCTTGAACAATTTTATGACGTCACCGGGTTCACTAACCACTGTTAGATGACGTAATAAACTAAATCTTTATTTATTTCTGATTTAAGAAATATTTTTTTCTCATTTTTGTAATATACGTTCATGTATTTGTCGATGTAATGAGATTGCTAACCATTGAAGTAAATGTCTTGTTAAGATCTACCAAATTCAATACAAATACTATGTACAAACGTATGCAGGGTTTTTTAGTGCATAACCACACATTTATCGAAGTTTCAAAAAATATTCCAAGCAAAATATATAATATTCAGTCATTTTTTACAGAAACTTAGCACTTGCAGCTTTGTGACAAACGTTTGATATTACTTTTATAAAAGGTACATGTTCACATATGATTTATTTTAAAGGGACCGTCAACCACGAATGACGAAAAAAGGAAAGTTCTAACATACCGTATTTTTTTTACAATTATTACTTTATATTGATGAAAATATCACGACTGGTATATTACATTACTTGAGTTATACATTTATTTCAGATGAAGAACCAGATAAGATTGCAATTAACTTTAAAGATAACGCATAAGGTTGGCTCAAAATGATTGATATTGAAGTGTGTATTGATTCACTCAAAGACAGTTTGGGTGAAACGCTTTATTTTGCAAACAACGTCAACATAAATAAAAATTTAAAACAAAATGCTAGATAAATTCGGTGGCGCTTTAATTTTTAGATAAATTATTTAAAAAAAAACGATGGCCTTATAACCATGAACTTAAAATGTATGTTTCTGAAGATATTTTTGGGTGGCTTTGTGCCTCATTAAAAAATGACCGAATATCATAGCAACGCATTTGAAACAACACATTTTTCAAACATAGACGCAAAAAGTTCATTATGAAACCATGGTTTGAAAACGATGTTCAATATTTCAGAACCAAACAGTTGTATACTTTTACAGAAATCGTGTATCCGTATGATATAAGCAAAAACTTTATCCAAAAATAAAAAAAACCTTTATAAACAGCTTTCTGATTGAATGGAAGCAAATGGTTTCAGCATATCAGCATTGAATATTCTTGTCTAGAATAGATGTGCAACAACAATAACAACAACAAAACTGTTTGGCCTCATATATAGGACACTAATCATCAAAGAAAAAGCAGAGACATCCGGACAGATAAATAAAAAGAAGGAGAGTATCACTAAGTGTAGACGAAATACACTCAAAAACAGTTTTCATAACTACTGAACCAAACGTTAACGTTTCATTAAAATCTGCACAGCGTTCATGGGGAGAAGTCGTTAAAAGAAAAGGGTTACGAGCGACAGCATGGACTGACGGACAACGGACATCACGGTATCCTAAGAGCTTCGTTTAAGCTCTGCTGACCTTACTATAAAACGGACGAAAATACTTGCATCACTTTGAAGGACGGTCACCCGAGGATAATTAATGTGACGATTCTTTAAAATCTGGCCAGCGGTTTAAGTGCTGTATATGGAGTGACAAGTTATACGACGACGGAGATGTAAAAAGCTTTGTTAAGTTGGATTCGTCGCCGTTTTCAGCAGTACTTTATGTAACGGAGGTCTGGTTACCAATTCACATTTTTCATTGGATAGCTGGTTGGCACATATTTATGTATGTGAACTGACAGCTGTCCTACTTAAATCAGAATAAGGGGAGAATGGCCCTAGATTTGTATGACCAATCCAAACACATGTAGCCGGGCAGTGGATCAAACCCGAATTTCTTTCATATGTATTCGAACGCCGCCCTACTTTGCGAGTAAGCCGGCACGTGAGCTCAAAAGCAATTATTAGACATAACATTTTGTACAATGACCACTTAGATCCAGCCGCAGCATCGCATTTTACTTGGCAGATAAACTTCAGAGAGGAAACTGGGGCCTATGCTATCCAGGGATTGGATTTCCGCCTTCTTGTCGGTGCGAAGCAGGTATTCAACCTGAAACATGTACATATGTTGTTATTGTTTAGAATACGCCAACAAATTGAAACGTAATGAATATTATCGGATGTTAAAATTCTAAATAGATTTATTACACTATTATGTATAAATAATAATTTTAGTTCACACATTATTAATAAATTTATTGGTCGTTATAATGTTTAAATAATAATTGAATAATGGATATTATTGATACATCTTTCGTATAAATTTTGGAAATTATTAATACATCTTTTTGTATCAATAAAATAACCGCATTTGAGAAATTATGAATAAATATTTTATCATAAGTCATAATTATAGAAATGGAATACAGGGAGTTTTAAAATTATTATTAAGTGTTTTATTATGTAATAGCTCTAGTATAAATAAAATGATAAAATTTTGATTAAAATATTTCCTTAAAGATAAGAAAGAAAAGCAAATATGTTTACATTAAAATGTACCTAGGTTATCGCATTTCAAATCAAGAAAGTCGACTTACCTAAAGGCATATACATAACATATGTCAACATGATTAGTTATGAAACTACCGTCTGCCTTGCCAAATGTATATTACTCAAAATTAAATGTCAAAACAGCCTGTCAGCAAGGGTCAAACAGATAAAGTAATTGAGGCTATTTCCAACCACGTGATTAAATCGGTAAAATAGCGATCCAGCAAATCAACAATTAGCACGAATTGAATAAAAGCTATTTTTGTTTTACGCAAATTATCCTGTCAATTTAAATGTGCATGTTTTGTCGGAATATAGACACTCTTCGCATAGATTTAGATGTGAACGGACAGAGAGAGTTCCAATCATGTGACTGTTTTTATCTTACTTAATCACGGATGAATTTGTGAATGTAGAAGTGTATATTTGGAGAAATGAACTATATACAAAGATATTGAAATGGATATAAAATTGGACTCGAATTCTTCTATGACTTTGCTGTTGTATATTTCATTGCACGTTATTATATGGATTAATTGACAATAGGAGAATGGGACCGACCTGCCATTTTCGCCACGTAATAATCTGCAGTTAATACGATTGCCGTTATTACGGCACATTGCGCATGACGTTGTAATTGAACGACTATGCGACAAAATTAAGAGAGTGAAGCTTTTTTCATGCCCTTTTTAAAAGTTAATATCAATCTTCTGAGAAACTGTTATTTCAATATCGGACCCATACTAACGTGGATTTAAAAGCTCTTATAAGACGTGCTATCTTGCCAGTAACCACTTATCATATATTCAATACAAACAGTACACATACTACGAAACTTTCTTAAATTTACACCTGAAAAACGGAACACGTTTTTTTTTTGTCACGTAGACCGCGTTTGTGAAAAAAATAATCAAGGGAAGAATAGTGCAGCTTATTGACGTCGCACTGAAGTGCGGCGACTAGTATGTAATAGGTTTTTTTTCGCTTATGGGATAAGATATTTTACGGATCAATGTATATATTTTTGTTGTCAGAATATCTTGCATAGTGGTGATTTTTTGTGTAAATTAGTGTAAATAAGTACTGCATTTGTGCCTATAACATTTACTACAACATTTATTGCCAATAATGCAAAGCTAATTCTTTAAATTAATAACTGATCACAGGGACTGGGCAATAATAAAAGATCACAGGGACTGGGCAAATACGCGAACCGGTGAAACTTTCTGGTTTTGTATAAAAACAAAACATAATCAAAATATATTTATTTTGTGTTTTTTTCTAACAATAGCGCAGACTTTTGCTGTTCGAGTTTTGGTTAACGCGTATTTTCTTCAATTTTACAAGACGACAGCGATTACACGGTTTATTGCTTTATTGATAACCGTTACACTACAGTCACTTATTAATATCTTAGTTAGAAGGTGATTTTTCAAGCGGTTCCGTAGTGTAGTGGTTACACGCTCGCTTCACATGTGAGAGGCCCAAGGTTCAAGCGCCAGTAGAATCAAATTATTTTATTTGTGTTCTATGTTAACTTTCTGTTTTGATGTAGACATTTTAGTTTAAATAAATATGCTGTTTTATTGTAACCATTTTTTGTTTTTATTATGCCCATGAAATATCTGTGTGAGAGGGTGGGGGTGGGGGGGTGGGGGTTCGTAAACACATTAAAACTTTTACAGTGTTTTCACATCAATGAGTACTCAACCCCTATCGTAAATGAGCAACGTAAGAATAAGTTCAGAATCATCTCTTGAAGTTGAGAAAAATATGAAATTACGCTTACAAGATGAAGCAGATTTTTTAAAACCTACACAGTTCTGTTCCATAAATGAAAACTGCACACGGATGCCAGTACAAAAAGGAAACCAATGTAAATAAAATGAACTATGAAATATTTGGGGGTTACAACACAAAATCATAGATAATGGTTATTTGGGGGTTATAACACAACATCATAGATAATGGTTATTTGGGGGTTATAACACAAAATCATAGATAATGGTTATACCAGTATCTTCTTCTATTTTGTTTAAACTAATCGGCCAATATATTAATATTTACAGTAGAATATATTAATATTTACAGTAGAAAAAAATCCTTCCATGTAACTTCATTGAGTGCCTTTTACACTGAAATTCCCGACGCCCTTTGATGCTTTGCATCAATACTTATCTTGTTGTTACTGTTATGCGCATATCTGATGCTACACATCGGGCAAGAGTAATAGCAAACGTGATATACATCGACGGAACCTTCATTTAAATAAGAAATTATCACTAGTATGAGATTGTATTGAGATCAATAGACAAAAGTAAAAAACACGTTATCTGCAAATTACAAAAAAGATCATATTATTTCTACAACACATGCAATTTCATAACTGAGTGTTGCCACATGCCGCCAATGATAGCACGATAGCAAATGTTAAAACTTTTCACTAAAGTTAACGGCACAGCTAATACATTGACACCGCGAAGGGTTCCACGCAAACGCCACCCCAATGTGAATGGGTTTAAAGCTAGCTGCGCATTACATTTCTTTAAAATAGCTAAAAATAAAATTGATCAGAAACTGTTTTATATAACGATTGCCCCATATTGATCCCTACGATATACATGTATCTAAGCTGTTATAGGTATAGTTTCTTTCATGTTTAAATATTTCAACATATTGTAAAGTTCTTATATGAAAACTTAATGTTAAAAACAACCAAAATTAAAAATAAAATCTATGAAAGAAAAACACAAAAATACGGAGAATGGAGCACATACAACGGGCGAATATCTCCAGGATTATATAGAGCTTAACACTTTATTTTGCACAACAATTCTCCTTTATGATATATTTTCGTACATGGAAATGCTAGTTAATAGCGTTAACACTAAAACAAGAAATATTGGACATACAAAGTGTTTTCTGCGGGCCTAAATATAACGCTTATTGAGTTGTAAACAACCTGTAGCTTCCATGCAGGATAGTGCTGCATATACGGTCTGTAGAGTAGTTCTGCCCCTTTATCTTGATCAGCCTTCGTCAAAGGTATCAGTGCCTTCTTGGGTATGCCAATACTACAGAACAACACAACCACGTTAGACGGCACAAGTTAATAGCTAGGAAGTTAGAACATAGCAAAACTGTAACACAACCGCAATTCCAAATACGTTCATCAGTACGATATTAAATGCGGACTCAAACCTTTCAATATCGGAGGGCAGTAAACCCAACCACTTCAAGCTCGGAACAGCCATATAGCACGTTTCAAAAGCCAGAGCCTGAAACAAGTTCGTGAACAGAAATAAGATACAGACTTAGGTCTACATATTAAAGATGTATATATTACATATACAAGTGATTATGATCGTCAATATACCCGAGACTCATGAGATCTCAATGGTTTCATGTTAATGTATAAATATACAAAACGTTTGATCCTAATTGAAAACTTATATTGGTTTCACAAATGCTACCTTACCCGTGATCCGAATTTGTAAACAGTCATGATCTCCACACCTGAAACAATATTTGTTTAGTAATTGCATGTTATTTGTTACAAGTAACCCTTTTAGCATGCATGCGTTCTTCTCATGTCGCACTTTCAATGCTAAAAAACTATTAATTATTATTTATTTCAAGTTGAGAGCATCACTGTTTTTTTTTCAAGGCAACACATTTTCAAGTCCAGAACATACGGCTCACCGTGCGGGTCGGCATCTACCAGAGCCATCATGGGGATTGAAAACATGTCCCAGAGGCGCCGCAGCAACATCCGCGTATTCACATCTGGAAAGCCTTTACCCTTCAAACAAGATATCGAACATGCTGTATATACAGTAACTACGACATAAATTATACATTAGCTAATAGTATTATTTCATTAAAACACTTATTGAGTCTGAACATATCAGCAACTGGACGCACCGTGATTAGAATGCAGGGTCCCAGTGTATTGCAGACTTTATCTTCCAACAACTTCTGGAATGTGGCGTCCTTCTCTACGACCAAAATGAACCTGGCACACGTTACGATGTCTGTGATAAGTTAAAGATTGTTCAAAAATACATTATTTCATTGTTGAAAAAGTAGAAACTTAGGTTTTTATACATTTCGGAACTTATGATCGTAATCTACTTAATTGCAGTAAATTCCTATATAACCACACCTAAAGGATAATATGAATGCCAGTTACATGGTTTGGAACCTGAATACCCTGAAAGAAAAGAACATAATTTTAATAGGCTAGTTTGTTGTTTATTACAAACAGCGGATCACAAGTATCATAATCGTAAGTATTGCAAGCATTATCGAAGGGTATGTCCTATATGTTCAATACAATCTATTATATGATATTCCAAAGAAACAACGGATATTTTTTAATAAAAACAACGAACAAAATTAACAGATCTTAGAATTCCAAGAAGTATACAAAATGCTGTTGCGCAATGATCATATTTGTAATTCAATGTGAAACAATGTGTATTACAAGATGTGACATATGCTCCACAAGTATATGCTTCTCAGAGCGGGTTGGGGTCACTAAGTTTATTAATAATGATGTGCAGTAGAAAAAGAAAATCGTTAAAAGTGTGCCTTTGACCTTATTGGTTTGGAGACTGATGACAAGTGCGGCAAATTCTGTCCTCATATATTTTAATATTTTAATAGTGCACGATGACAAAGTTACTGTCCGAACAAGCTATTATATGTCCAAACTTATGGTTTGAATCCTATGTGTTACCTTGACCCTTGAGGTAGGAAGTCAGATGTAACACGCGGCTCGATGTAGCCTCGTGAAGTAATTTTTTGAAACGTATTTTTAAATTACATGATGAATTGCAAAGTTACAGTTCCGGAAAAGCTGCTGTATTTCCAAATCGGATCTTTGACCTCAACATTGAAGTTTGAGTAAGGGCGACACGCCGTCTTCTCAAGGTGGTAATTTGTGGTAATTTCCACTTACAGTATCAATAAACTAATTACAATATAATGACAACAAGAAGGGACTGTTCTAATGTACCATGTCTGTCTTCATTCCTGCCACTACGTCAAAACATTGCGATAACACAATAAACCATTTTTTTCTACGCAAGCACTTTACATGGTTAACATAAATGGAAATTTACTGTGGGTTCAATTATTCGTTGACTGCATTATTATTTCTGTTTTCATTTGCATAGTCTCTAGATATATGAAGCTGAAATTTTGCAAAGCTCCATAGGAAGGATGCAACTTTATGACAGTGCTGTAATTTATGGAATTGCATGTAATATATTTCATTGATGAAATTTAAAATTGCACAATGAACGATAAAATTATATTCTACAAAGGCCATTTTCTGGCCCAATAGGACGTTTGGCACGGGATAGGTGTTATTCTCGACATGTATTGTAAGAAAGTTATTCTAAAATCCATCCATGTATGACAAAGTTATGGACGAAAAAATAATTATAATAATAATAAGTGTTTTATGATCTTGACCTTTGAGGTAGGGAAACATGCCAAACGACGTCTTATTATGGTTGACATTTGTGGAAACTTATTTAAAATCTATTAATATTTGCCAAGTTTTGGCGGAGACAATAATGTTTTGAAGGGCATCTGGGTGCAGAGACGGAAAGTGCGGTTGCAATTTCCTACCTAATCTGAAAGGGAGGGGGGAGAGCATACACTTTCAATAGAAAGTGGCTTTTTTTCAATGAAGAAAAGAAATAAATGACACCCATCTTATAGCCATGAAATGTTAAGAAAACATAAACCTTCTAAATGGAGATAAGAAACGAATATACAATAACTACTTCAAGTGGATGAAAAACAAACATTAATACTTGTGGATAAACTCGTCTGGAAACTGCGGATACATGCATACTTTCGTTAAAAAGGTAACAATAATTTCGCAAACACCTGATATCAGTTAAAACCTTCAAAATGTGGGACAGGATAAACCTTGAAAAAAAGACACTGGCAATTGATAAAAACACATGTTAATAATATTTAGTATCGTGCGTGTAAACGCTTTAGTTTGTTTCTCAGCATGAACACTCATGGTATAGTATAATTTAATTTCAATACTATCACATTAGCCTTTCTTGAACTCGTATTTTTCTTTTTGGATAGACACTGTAATAATATGAGCACTTTATTGTCAAAAACATACATCAATTGTACATTTTACCTTTATACATTCGTATTTCTCTTGTCTGTACATGTGGATTGTTTTCTATAACAATTAACATTTTAAATAATCACAGGATTTACCTCTGTTAAAAAATAATGCACATGAACTCAATGTTTAATGTGTATACCGGTTGTATAATCATAATTTTATCAAAATATATGTGCTATTCCTTTTTAATGACAGTATTTGGAAAACTAAAAGTAATGTATACTCATGTCATCACTCTTAAGGTGTATAACAAATAATACTTTAATTATTTAATCATATGTATTATTATTTCAGTTTTGCAGTCAGGCAGACAGGTATACAAAAAGGCAGACAACCATATTGACTAATAATATACCAAGTTTCAGGATAATATCTTATGTAATTGTCGATTACAACAATTTTTAGTTCTTTGGATAGCAATATGGTTTTGACTGTTAACCTCTGGTGAAAATACAATGTCGTGCATAATCAAACTACATGTATCTGCAGAAGTTATAAAGATGTCACAAGATATATTGTTAAGAGAGGACAAAACGAAGGAGATAAATGAACAGAAAGAAGACGAATATATTATCCGTTCCGGTGAAATAAAGTTTGTGGTTATTTAAGAAGTTAGTTGAAAACGTGACTGGACAGACTGAGCAATTGCAATCAACAAACCATTTGAGAGTTCCTGCAATCTATGTAGTTGTTGTCCGCATCTTCAAACATTAGGTCACCAGCAATGCAGCCCTTCGATGAGGCTAACTGAAACATGTTTCTTCAATTGTGTGTGCATTCTCAGATTTAACTTGCGATTTAACAATTAAATGATTATGAAGAGTTCTCATGAGACATTTTGAAGAATACCGAGTATAGTACTTGCGCGGAACCCATATGTGATAGCACACCCCATATAACCAACATACAACAATCTAAGACCGGTATTATCTTCAAAAACGATATGTTAAATTCCTAACTTGGACATTAAATTAAGAATATATACAACCACATAAAATATTATAAAATGTCTTTAAGGAACAGTCTTTTAGCATTTTCATATTTAAAAGACGCTTGTTAAAATGTCACTACATAATTATTTACCAAACATTTAAATGAAAATTCTAAGAGTAACGCCCTTGTTTATTGGCCAGAATGGGCCAACAGATTTAACGGTATTGGGCTTTGTCTTTAAGAGATCACTAATGGTCGTCAAGTGAAAATTTAAAGTAATCAAAAGCGTTTATTTTTTAAAATAAACTTCTTAAATATAGTAGTTAATATTATAAATTATTTAGCTGCTCCATAAACAAACAACCATGCCTAAGTAAACGCAAGTCCTGTTTGTATCATCTACATGTTGGTCTCCACAAATTCAGATTGCTGAACCAAAGCCTTGTTCAGACTGCTTGAGTGTTTTCTCTACCAATTATCGACCTAAAGATGCTTAACATCATTACTGTGAACTTAAGCTGTAAAAAGGCTCTTGGTGACTCAGCTCAGACAATAGGACAGGTTTAGAAAGATGATGAATTACCTGAGATAACATTTGGTATATTTTGCAACTGTTACATCACATTTGTTCAAACACCCTCTATGTATGCGTCATTCCTATAGGTTCGTGAATGTGTATTAATTCGTGAATTTTTTTATGACGTAATTTTTAAGCCGTCCGTGCACTGCACGCGTCCAAATTCGATACAATTACAACCCGAATATTTTTCACTGTCAACAAAATCCAAAAAATGAGGACAAAGAAGGTAAGTAGTTGTGTTTTCAACATAATAATTAAACACACAATGTACACAAACACCAAATAAATGAAAAACAATCACCTTTTAAGTAAAATATTTCCAATATGTACGTTTTCGAATAATCCGGGTTCCTGTGCTCGCATTTGTCAAGGTCATTTTACTGTACATTATCGACTCAGATCGGCGTTGTCATATTATTGAGGCCTATAAAGGGGTTTATGGTATCCACACGAAAATCAATTAAAATCTTATTAACGCCACGCGGATTTTTTAACGTTGTAGGCCAAACCTCAGAGATACCATGGCGGGTATAGAGCATACGACCCCGATATTCTGCTTAAAGCAGTAGATGATGTTAAGATGAAACAAGAGGGCCATGATGGCCCTGTATCGCTCCACTGTTTTTTTGTGCGAAAAAAGCGTGCAATGCGCATGGGTTGAAATGTACCCAAGCAAGTGACTTTCTCTTTTTATCCCTCGTCCCACTGGGCGCTTAAAGTTGGAAGGGCGAGCATTTTTATACATGGAAAACGTTACTACGGTGTTAACTAAACAGACTAAAAAGCCCGAGATTTGTTGCACAGGTCATTTGCTTATAACGTAGGAACATTTATCTCTCCAAAAGATATTGCCGTTCTATTTCATACATAATTAGATGCTGCAGATCAAATCTACGCATGTTCTACAAGATTAAATAAAAGTTCCTTCATTCAATCATGAATCTTTTTCCAAAATTACAAAAAGTGTTTGTAGGTTTCAAGGTTTCTGTTATTTATATAGTTGATGACATAATTATGCAAAATACCTAAGGACGTAGATCACCTGAACTTTACTTCATTCTTTAGGCATAAGTGAGTGTAGCAGGATTGTTAACGTGGATAAGAAATTGTTTATTATGCAAAGAAGATATTTGCCTGAGGAAAAATAAAGTAACGAGTTTTTCAGGTTCATGAGGTGCCGAAAGGCAGTAGGAATGATAACTTTGTAGATGTTGTTTGTTAAAAAGTAAATGTTTATGAGACAAAAAATTGAATTATAATTCATCAAGATGTTGTGATCATGGCAACACTACTTGCATATGGCGTGAGGTTTAAAGAGATGGCATGACAAACAATTAGCTTGACCTAACTTTACTTTATTTTTTCCATCTGATGTTGGTTTCTTGTCATGTTTGTTTTTGAAAAATACTAGGATTGTCATATATTGAAATAAGGTATCTGATCTATTCTCTGATAGGATGCTAGTAAAAGACTCTGCGGCAGTCAATTCAAGGGGATTGTTTACGACATAGGAAGAATATACTTTAATTAGATAAATCGTTTTTAAGTTGGATTTTTTTACTTTTTTGCTACTGAATATTAAAATCACTTATTTCAATGTTGTTAAGTTGATCTTGAACAAATTTTGTTTGCAATCTGTTTATAAATCATAAAATAATGACACTAAAAAAAACAAAAAACAAAAACATATTGTTTGAATTTTCAACCATTTTATCTTTTCAAATTTAATAACCCCTGTTGAGATATATAGTGGGTGTTGGGTGGGGACACATGGCACACATTGATGAATTTAATCCATTTATTCACGACGTAGACCAATATAGTCTAATGACACGAGGACCTGTACAAAGACAAGAACAACAAGTTTACAAACTGAGCAAAACATGTAATATTATAAAATACAGAAGAATTTAATATCAAAGTAATTAACACACATTTCATAACACAATGCAATAAAACATTCTATCAATATGAACATATCTTAACTCACCAGGTTGGAATAAAAGTCGACCACAATTAATGGAGTTACGTCCACTAGACATTCTTGGCAAATGCAAGCTAGGTCAATTAATTCATATTGAAATCAAACAGTTTCATTGAATGACCAATGAGAATCTTGCATTTTAGAGATTTATGATACTGATTGGACAACTATTGCATCAGATTGCATGGGTGAATACACATTGGACAGAGGACATAATTCCCACGAATAGTAAATGTGTATCATATGAAAAGGGAGATAACAAATTGTACTATAGATTAAAAAAAGCAAACAGTTATGCGCACAGCAAGTCCTAAATTCTATCTTTAATTTTAATATTGCAGTTTCAGTTTGGCTAGTTTAACATATACAATTTATTTTTTTAAGACAATAGTTGCTGTTTTATTCTGTATAAGGAAATGCAGCATATACCATACAATGGTCTGACCAAACACTATCTATAACATCAGAACAACCAAGTTTCATGTTTGTATACACGTGATCTATCAATGATCCAGACGAATGTGTAGGTTTTTGCACAAGTTGCGTGCAGCCAAACGTGTTGAGCATATAGTTTGACATATCTTCATTTGTGTACAAGTTTATATTCAGATCACCTTGTATTATGAGACATTCTTGTTGCTTAAGTGCAAGATTCGTATATAGAAATGTTTTGAGGTGTTCTACTGAAGAAGTTGGTGAGTTATATAGAGCAACAATATTGGTACTTTGTTTGTTAAACAGTTGTGATGACCATTTCTATGTCTTCTGTGGTAACAGAATAAGAGTTTGTGACTAAAATGTCATCTTTCACATACACAAGAACACCTCTGTGAGGTCGAGTATTACCAACTTGTACACCATCTGCTCTGAACATTTGATAGCCTGTTTGCTGATAATTGTCTTCTGAATCAGTATGTGTAAGCCATGTTTCTACTAAGCATAGTATAGATGATGCTTGAACATTTGGATCAGCGAAGAACTCATCTTTATGACTTCTAAGAGACCGGATGTTTTGGAACAAACACGTTAAATGTGTTTGATTCAAGCAGTAAACAGGTGTGTAGCACAGCTGCATTTTTTTTGTTTTTCGCGCAAACGAGTCATTTCTTTTATAACTTTTTCTGAAACTGAAATTTTACTTTCATTAAGTTCTAAAATATGCAGCCCTTTTAGAGTTTTTGCTCTACTTATAGCAACATAATGTGCATGAGGGAACACTCGATTCCCACTCATGTCAATGACAACTTCACTTAGTGTGTCTCCTTGCGACTTGTGAACAGTCTTCGCTGTTGACTGTCTTAATGGAATTTGTACCCTCATAAATATCTTTCTAAGGTACAGAAAGCTTCTTTTGCAGTCAAATATGGGAGTCCAAGATGGATCAACAGATCTATCATATAAATGATGAAACTTGGCACGCCACATTGAACCAATCTCATAACTGTTGAACACAACCCATATTATACTTGGTCTTGTAGTATTTTGTTGTCTGTAATCAATCTTTTTTACTGTACATGACGATCCATTGACTAAACCATCGTCTACATCTAGATTAATACACAGGTCATAAGTTATGCCTTCAGCTATCCCTACTGTTTTGCACAACCCAGCAGTGTGTGTTGAATCATTAGGTATTCTGGAAACAAGTTGCTCTTTAACTGCTGGAGAATCATCACTGATGACTTGATCAAAGGCAGAGATAGAAACTTTTGAACTGTTTGTACCCTGGTAAAGGTTTGCATTAAAAGCATTTACACGTTCATTTGTGTTAAACAAATGCACAGCTTTCTCTGGATATTCAGAATTTGAGGTATTTTTCAGTCTGCTTTTTAGTACATTAGTGTCACATTGTGCATGTTTTCCTTCTCGAAGTCTATTAAGTAGTTCTGCAAATTGTTTATCATTTTTCTGTCGCATAATTTCTTCAAGTTCATGCATGTCAACTGCATCCTTCCATAGATTTGTTGCTAATGGCCCAAAGTTTGCTTTCAAATTCTCAAAAATCCAACCATCCATGACAGGTTTCAACTGGAAAAGGTCACCAATGTAAATCATGTGTACTCCACCAAATGGTAAAACACTACCTTTAATTTGCTTCAGTCTTTCATTAACCAGTTTGAGCATATTGTTTCCTACCATGGAAACCTCATCTATCATGACAACTGCAAGATGCCTGTATTTAGTTCTCAGAGTGTTTAAGATGTCACTACTCAATGGGGTACAACTATATCCTTGACTTGCTGGAATTCTGAATGCAGAATGAAGAGTTACTCCACTTATGTGAAAAGCAGCTTTTACAGTTTTCTGGATCATCGCCTGGGTCTGAAGTCAAACAGCGCTGTAATGCTTCAAACAATGCAGTTACTAGCACAGATTTCCCCACACCTGCACCACCTGACAAAAACACTTGCAACTTGTCCTTATTGATTTTAACAGTCTGAAGAACATGTGTAAAGAACTCTCATTGTTTGACATTTAAGGATTTTATAAGTTCTCTGTATTTTAAATCAGGCAAAGTTTTTTTGCGAGTACTAATGTCTACAGAGGCAACTGAAAGCCCAAGATCTTGCGCAATATCAGATTGCCTTTGAGCTTCTGGCCTATCTGGGTTAAAATATATGAAGCATTCACTGTCTCTATTACCAGCTTCTACATCATCTTGATTAATCTGCTCTGTTCCAGGTGCTAAGTTATCAAAATTATTTTCATCATTTTGGGCCATTTCAAAGGCTTCATCTAGTGCTTCAGCATTTTTTTCATATTCTCTCGCCTTCATCTCTATGAAATGTTTAAGAGACATATATTTTGCTTGAAATGAGCCAAATCCACATATCAAATCTGATTCTTCTTTTCTCCATGGTGTAAACAACATAAGCCTTTCCCTGTAGAAATGTTCACTGTCAACTTTTTGTGAAAAGCGCACATACCTAATGACCTTCTTTCGTTTCCTTTGAACTATGGTAAAACCACCTTTAAGTTCAATTCTACCTCCTGGAAGTGAGTTACTAAGAAAATTCTGGCCATTAGTATCTCCACTGACTTCATTTACGTCTTGCAAATGTGTATCATCATGTTCATTTTGATCAACCCCTGTCTCATTATAGTTTTCAGATTCACATTCAGTACAAGTACTTTTAATATCTGTATGTTTAATTTCAAGTTGGGAAACATAATCTGCTAGACACCAATTTTCAAGAGACTTTGGTCTTTTGGAATACCTTTTAATGATATTGTCTGCCTCAATGTCTGTAGAACTGCCAGGTAGGTTTTCTAAAGCTTCCTTTGATTTCAACAAAAATGTTCTATCTGTAGGTGGTGATGTATTTATAAATGCAACTTAACTTGTTGCTTTTGCAAGAGGCAATTGTAAAAGCAAATAACAAGCTTCCTGTGCACTGACTTCAACACTGTTAAGGAATTTGTTTCCAATGTGTCTTACTTGCTGTCTGAGTTCCATATTTCCCTGCCTGGCTTCTTTACATGCTTCATCCATCAGTATGCTCACACCTCTTTGAGCTTTGCTTATGTAAGAAACAATGTAAACTGCACATGCATAAGGATCCAAGACAAATTGCAAGTCATGATTTGCTCCCCATGCATTTAAAATAGGTTTCATGTATGCATTTACTCTGGCTTCTTGTACACTCCTCTTGAGGAAAACCTTGGGAGATTTCAAAGAACTTCGTACTGCTTCAAGGTATTTCTGTTCATCCACTCCAACAAGAGATAAGAACTCTTCATAGGTAAGATTGTCTTTCACTTCATCTAATTGTTTCTGAATTTTACCAAATATGTCATTCAGCTGTTTCATGTCAGATGACTCATCCAAAGGCTCGAGAATAGTAGTTTGTTTCATGGGTGGAATAGGGAAACCAAATCTGCAAATAGCTTTTTGTTGTTTCCTACATGATTAAGAATATTTGTGGATCTGTAAGTTCACAAGTTCTTCATTGTCATCTTTTTGACAAGATACATATGTATCAATAAATGTTGTCACTTCTTCGGCTGAATTTGTCTTGTATTGAGGAGCATGCTCAATCCATACCAGCATATGTATATGAGGTGATCCTCTCTGTTGGAATTCAACCCGATAAAAGAAGTCAGCAATTTTTCCAAGAGGCTCATGATGGCTTTTTAGAACTCTATTGATAAATTGTTGAGCTCTTTTATCAAAATATCCTACACAAGTAACTGGGTCTTTTTGTACAAGTTTAGTTTTGTCAGTCCAAGACATAGCCTCAATATCATCATGAGATAATGTTTTTCCGTTGTTAAGTTTTGACAGTATATTCAGTAAATCATGCCACCGGGTATCTGCTGAAGAAAGAGACATAAACCATGTTGGTAGTCCCAGTTGCCTTATCATTGCAAAAACTTCTCTTTTTTTAGCATCAAAATATGGTTGGGAGTTCCTTAAGCTTCGGAAAATGTAGTAACCCTCATCCAGTCTTACCATTTTGTTAGTACAATAATTATCAAGCATTTCTGAAGCTGTTAATTGCTTTCCCTTTGTTTTACATCTCCTCAGAGCAAGGTGAACCTTATCAGAAACCTGTTTTAACTGAACCTTTTTCAACTTGAAAAATATATTGGGAACATTCGATGATACTCTTCGGTCCATATGCCTTAGTTCAAGTTTGCAAATGTCACTGTAATGTATAGGAACGTCTCTTTCTTCATTTGCTGCTCTTGACTTTCCACAAAATATTGTAGGAAATGACATATACTCGGCATCCTTATCTTGATACAAGCTCAAAGGTGTCTGACCTTCTCCAGGTGCAAATGTATACACATGATCATTTGAGGGATCTGCAGAATCAAGCAATGTATCACTATTACCAACAATATTTTCAGTTTCATCAATTTCACTAAAATGATCGGAATCATAATTCAAGCCTTCATTTTCTTTAGTTCCTGATGCCATTTCTTCACTGAACTCTGTTCCAAGGAACTCCCTGACAGTCTCACTGCAATCTGATGTTATGGTGTTTGCCCAACCGTCATCAATTGAAACACCAGAATTTTTATACATATCACTATGTCTAATCAACCAATGCAGTGCTGTGATAACATGTAAGGGTCTTACGTTTTCAGTGAAATCACATTTTTTGTAACATAATTTTTTCTTCAGTTTCACAGGAATTGTTAAATCAGAGTCAAAAGTTCTTGGTAAGCTTTGTATCACAGGTTGGATATCCACTGGTACATTTACAACATTTCCTTTAATAGACAATTGGCCTCCTCTTGGCAACTCTCTGATCTGCATGAATGGAATCCTTAAAGAAACTAATCTTTCTTCAAGCTGATGCAGTTCAAGTTCCTTTGGTTTTAACGGAAATGCATTCTTATTCTTGACAGACATACATGGAACTTTGTTCTTTTTTACATATTTAATACAAGTATTGCAGACCCATTTACAATTGTCAAATGATAAATGACCTGTAAAGAATTCCTTCATTACCGATGCAGATATTTTCCCATTGAGTGTGTTTGTTTTTATTACAGAATGCTTAAACCAAGTTTGATGACAGCATGTGCACACAAAAACAGGACCTTCAGCAATAATGCTTTTAAATTTGTTTATACAACTGCTTATGTTATTCCCAAGTGATCCAGCTTTTCTGTTATATTTCTCTTTCAAGTGAACATTTAACGACGCTCTTTTGCTTCTCCGAGAATTTTTATTATGAAGCTTTTCTCGAGATTTATAAGCTAAATCTACACGTCTGGACTGTTTTTTCAGTCTTTCTCCAACACGATACAATTCATTTTTTCGACAATTCTTCATTGATAACAGGTTTGTTTGTTTATCTTTATCTCTATATTTGGGAATAAGCCTACATTTCCTCATTGATTCTTTGGTCATAGAGCGCTCTTTCTCTGGTCTTCCAGGCACCTGCCTTGCTTTTGACATTGATTCTTTAGTCATAAGCCGCTCTTTCTCAAGTCTTTCAGGATTCTGCCTTGCTTTCCTCATTGAGTTTTTGGTCATATATCGCTCTTTCTCTGGTCTTCCGGGCACCCGCCTTGCTTTTCTCATTGATTCTTTAGTCATAAGCCGCTCTTTCTCTGGTCTTTCAGGCTTCTGCCTTGCTTTTCTCATTGATTCTTTGGTCATAGAGCGCTCTTTCTCTGGTCTTTCAGGCACCTGCCTTGCTTTTCTCATTGATTCTTTAGTCATAAGCCGCTCTTTCTCTGGTCTTTCAGGCTTCTGCCTTGCTTTTCTCATTGATTCTTTGGTCATAGAGCGCTCTTTCTCTGGTCTTTAAGTCACCTGCCTTGCTTTTCTCTTTGATTCTTTAGTCATAAGCCGCTCTTTCTCTGGTCTTTCAGGCTTCTGCCTTGCTTTTCTCATTGATTCTTTGGTCATAGAGCGCTCTTTCTTTGGTCTTTCAGGCACCTGCCTTGCTTTTCTCATCGATTTTTTGGTCATAAGCCGCTCTTTCTCTTGTCTTACAGGCTCCTGCCTTAATTTTGTCATACACTTTTTTGTCAACAATCTATCTGTCAACTGCTGTTGATGACTTAATCGTCGTGACTGAATATAGGTTTTCATATAATCATTTCTTTTTCGTATTTTGCATGCAACTGTTTCTATAGGTTCCATCTCTTGTTGTTGGCAGAAGTCCCGTTTCCTTCTCTGTTTTGAAAACTGATCATGGAAATAACTTTGTAATCGTATAGATGAATAATCTTGACATGTTGATGTGTCGGCAGCATCAGGAAATGAATGACTAGTACATTGATTCATTTGTTTACAAGACAAGGGCTGTTTTTAAAACATGCATGCCCCCCATATGGGCTGTCCATTGTAGTGGCAGCCATTGTGTGAGCACGATTTTTGTCACTGTGACCTTGACCTTTGACCTAGTGACCTGAAAATCAATAGGGGTCATCTGCGAGTCACGATCAATGTACCTATGAAGTGTCATGATCCTAGGCAAAAGCGTTCTTGAGTTATCATCCGAAAATCATTTTACTATTTCGGGTCACTGTGACCTTGACCTTTGACCTTGTGACCTCAAAATCAATAGGGGTCATCTGCAAGTCATGATCAATCTACCTATGAAGTTTCATGATCCTAGGCGTATGCGTTCTTGAGTTATCATCCGGAAACCATTTTACTATTTCGGGTCACCGTGACCTTGACCTTTGACCTAGTGACCTAAAAATTGATAGGGGTCATCTGCGAGTCATGATCAATCTACCCATGAAGTTTCATGATCCTAGGCGTATGCGTTCTTGAGTTATCATCCGGAAACCATTTTACTATTTCGGGTCACCGTGACCTTGACCTTTGACCTAGTGACCTCAAAATTTATAGGGGTCATCTGCGAGTCATGATCAATCTACCCATAAAGTTTCATGATCCTAGGCGTATGCGTTCTTGAGTTATCATCCGGAAACCATTTTACTATTTCGGGTCACCGTGACCTTGACCTTTGACCTAGTGACCTCAAAATCAATAGGGGTCATCTGCGAGTCATGATCAATCTACCCATGAAGTTTCATGATCCTAAGCGTATGCGTTCTTGAGTTATCATACGGAAACCATTTTACTATTTCGGGTCACCGTGACCTTGACCTTTGACCTAGTGACCTCAAAATCAATAGGGGTCATCTGCGAGTCATGATCAATGTACCTATGAAGTTTCATGATCCTAGCCCCAAGCGTTCTTGAGTTATCATACGACAACCACCTGGTGGACGGACCGACCGACCTACCGACCGACCGACCGACCGACCTACCGACCGACCGACCGACCGACCGACCGACATGAGCAAAGCAATATACCCCCTCTTCTTCGAAGGGGGGCATAAAAATGTAACAGGCAATGTGAATGTGAGTCAAATAAGTAATCCCAGCAGCAACCAGATTCTTTGTTGAATACAAACTCAGACAATACTTCATCTTGAGTCATAATCTCATTCTTCACTCTTTAATCATCCAAATTGACCTTTTTTGAGTGACCTCAAAATTTATAGGGGTCATCTGCGAGTCATGATCAATCTACCCATAAAGTTTCATGATCCTAGGCGCGTTCGTTATCATCCGGATAACCATATTTACTATCACGGGTTGTGACCTTGTTTGACCTAGTGCACCTCAAAAATCAATAGGGGTCAGAGGAGTCATTTTTCAATCTACCATGAAGTTTCATGATCCTAAGCGTATGCGTTCTTGAGTTATCATACGGACCCATTTTACTATTTCGGGTCACCGTGACCACCGTGACCTTGACCTTTGACCTAGTGACCTCAAAATCAATAGGGGTCATCTGCGAGTCATGATCAATGTACCTATGAAGTTTCATGATCCTAGGCGTAAGCGTTCTAATAAATCAAATTGTCCATTTAAGTCAATAAGCATACTTTTGTATAAGGCATACATGAATGTTATCAGATCAGTAAAGGAACTAAAAGAAATTAACACTGACTTTCCATCAATATCTGACAATCCAGATGGACTATGTGAATGTGAGTCAAATAAGTAATATAGATTTCCACTTTTAAATACAGCAGAACAAACTGAACCAATCATTACAAGTAAGTATGGTGATTTCTGAAATCCTGATTGAAGAGACTGATGCAATGATGGCAATTCTGCAGTAGCTTGTTGAATACAAACTCCAGACAATACTTCACATTTTTCAATATGAACATTTCTGTTTAAAATTTTCACAACAGTTGGTATCTCATCAAAATTCAAGAGGGCACTTTTGAACTCTCCCTTCTCTTTCAGTCTTGTTACAATTGTCTTATATAAACAATCACCATCTATAAGAACGTCATCCAAATTTTGTTTTGAAGAGAGTTGTGCAATATTTGCATAAATCAAAGAACAAAGGGCGTTGGCAGTACACTGATTTCCTCGAGACTCAATACTAAAATTGTGATCGGCCTGATGAAATGATCCAAAGATGACTGTATGTTTCTTAAATGTTTCTAAAACATTTCTATTGTGCATGTAGTTCTGTTTTTTTTGCTCCATATGATTCCGTTTCTCCATTAGTTAAATAACTTTCAGAAAAATCTAATTCAGTTAAAAACTCAACACCTGTTTGCTTGACTGTATTGATAGATGGATGTGATACCTCTGGGATAAAATTCTCATTTTCCTCTTCTGTAATGAAATCTGCTTTGGTTTCTTTGTTGCATTGGTCAGACAAATTCATTTTCAAATCAATTAAAGAGTTCAGACACATCTCAGAAATGCTCAAATCATCAAAAGCATCAGACGGCTTCTGGGGCCGGGCAAGCCCGCCGTCTAATTTCAAAGATACGCCCTGAGCATCAGATGGTTTGTGTGGGTGGGCAAGCCCGCCATCTGATATATTAGATACGCCCTCTGAATCAGCGGCTATCAACTGAGAGTCTGAATGGCCCACTTGAGCCTGCCTCCGGAGAACATCCTGCCTTGCTTGTGAAACTTTCCAGGTCTTCTTCCGAGGCATATCAAGGAAACTGCAAAAAAAGCACATTTCATAAATAATTTGGAAGTAATTAAAATTTATTTTTCCTTCAGCAATTTAGCAAACATATTTGAAAAGGATGAAAATAAGAAAGAGTAATTCCTCCTTTTTCAAAAATGCTTCCTTTCTTCCAGAAAACTGCAATATATGGCTTTGGTTTGTTAATGTTTCACATTGTTTTCAACTATCTATTAGTTATATCATGGTGTCAATTCACATATATCCATGAATTCTGGGTTGCAAACCATTGCTAGACAAGGGAGCATTAGTGATTTATTGCAAGCAGCTTTACACAATTTTTTTTTTGTAAAAAAGATTCAATTTGGAAAAGTCTTACAAATTATTGTTAGACTGAAGTAAAACGTTATTAAAATCCCAAAATGAGAAATGCACCGAAGTCAGGTGCCAAACTGTCAGTAAATTTGCCATTGATTTTTGTAAAGACTGCCAAAGAACGAACTCAAACTGTACTATTAATACAGTACCAGTATTAAAGGGGCCTCTTCACAGCTTTTGAAATGTTTTGAAGTTTGTCATTAAATGCTTTATATTGATAAATGTAAACATCGGATTTTAAAAGATCCAGTAAAAAATCAAAAATTAAATTTAAAAAAGGAAAAACAAGATGTGTTTGTGAAACACAATGTCCCCCTATATGACCTTTGAACTTGAAGGATGACCTTGACCTTGACCCTTTACCACTCAAAATGTGCAGCTCCATGAGATACACATGCATTTCAAATATAAAATTGCTGGCATCAATATTGCAGAAGTAACATTACATGAGCAATTTTGACCCATATATTTGAAGTAACATTACATGAGCAATTTTGACCCATATATTTGACCTTGAAGGATGACCTTGACCTTTCACCACTCAAAATGTGCAGCTCCATGAGATACACATGCATGCCAAATATCATGTTTCTATCTTCAATATTGCAAAAGTATTCATAAAATAAGCGATTTGGGCCATATATATTTGACCTCTGACCTTGAAGGATGACCTTGACCTTTCACCACTCAAAATGTGCAGCGCCATGAGATACACATGCATGCCAAATATCAAGTTGCTATCTTCAATATTGCAAAAGTACTCATAAAATGAGCGATTTTGGCCACATATATTTGACATCTGACCTTGAAGGATGACCTTGACCTTAACCTTTCACCACTCAAAATGTGTAGCTCCATGAGATACACATGCATGTCAAATATCAAGTTGCTATCTTGAATATTGAAATACTGCAAAAGTGTACATAAAAAGAGCAATTTTGACCCATATATTTGACCTTTGACCTTATAGGATGACCTTGATCTTTCACCACTCAAAATGTGCAGCTCCATGAGATACATATGTATGCCAAATATCAAGTTGCTATCTTCAATATTGCAAAAGTTATTGCAAATGTTAAAGTTGGCGCAAACCAACCAACCAACCAAAAATGTCCCCCACTACTATAGTCGGGGACATAAAAAGTAGCCCGCAGCAGGGCTCAAACCAGTGAACCCCGGAATACTGGAGTAAAAGCTCATTAGCCTACTGAGCCATTCTGCCAAAGCATACATGAGAAGCGTATTTTATGCCTTATATAAGCAATCTTTGTAGTTTCACAAATTTAAACGATAACAACAGAACTCTCCAAATTATTCATTTGTCTCGTGTTGCAACGTTTTATAATTTTTAGATTTTTAAATCGTCAAAAGATGAATATAATGGCAATATTAGATCATGATAAATGTTCCGTAATACTGTTTCCTCACAAATATGATAAGTAAAACGAAAACTTGCAAATCTGTAACAACTTTTTTCAATTTTGTCAATTTACCAAACCGTGAAAAGGTCCCTTTAAGGTAAAAGTTTCCACAAATGCTTTTATGAAGCCTGGTGAAAAATTCATTGAAACTACCTAGCTTCAACAGTTGTTAAATAATAAATGGCAAAGTGTCCAGTGTAGACTGAACATATACTTTATTTATTCAAAATTGAAGGATATGGCATTAAATTGTTGGTCATCATCATATTGAAAACATGAAATAAATATTAAAAAGTAACTCGGATGCCTCCAACTGTTACTTTGTCACTACATAAAAGTATAACTGTGTAAATGTTTTTGTGACCTAGTTTTTGGCCCGTCATGGCCCATGTTCAAACTTGGCCTAGAGATCATCTAGATAAAACATATAACCAAGTTTGGTGAAGATCAGATAAAAACTACTTGAAATAGAGAGCAGACACCATGCTGAATGTTTAAAATGAACTAAGTTACCCTGTGACCTAGTTTTTGACCAGGCATGACCCATATTCAAAACTGACCTAGATATTCTCTAGATGCAACTTCTTACCAAGTTTGGTAAAGATCTGATGAGAACTATTTGAATGAGAGAGCAGAAACCATGCTAAATCGTTGAAATGCACTAAGTGACCCTGTAACCTAGTTTTTGACCCAGCATGACCCATATTTGAACTTGACCTAGATATCATTGAGACCGCGACCTTGACTTTTGACCTAATGACCTGAAAATCAATAGGGGTCATTTACGAGTCATAATCAATGTACCTATGAAGTTTCGTAAGACTAGGCATAAGCGTTCTTGAGTTATCATCCATAAACTATTTTACTATTTCGGGTCAGTGTGATCTTGACCTTCGACCTAGTGACCTGAAAATCAATAGGGGTCATCTGCAAATCATGCTCAATGTACCTATATAGTTTCATGATCCTAGGCATAAGTGTTCTTGAGTCATCATTTAGAAACTATTTTAGTATTTTGGGTCACCGTGACCTTGACCTTTGACCTAGTGACTTAAAAATAAATAGGGGTCATCTGTGAATCATGATAAATGTACCTTTATAGTTTTAGATCCTAGGCATAAGCGTTATTGAGTTATCATCCATAAACCATTTTACTATTTCGGGTCACTGTGACCTTGACCTTTGACCTAGTGACCTGAAAATCAATAGGGGTCATCTGCGAGTCATGATCAAAGTACTTATGAAGTTTCATGATCCTAGGCATAAGCGTTCTTGAGTTATCATCGGGAAACCATTTTACTATTTCGGGTCATTGTGACCTTTGACCTAGTGACCTACAAATCAATAGGGGTCATCTGAGAGTCATGATCAATGTACCTGTGAAGTTTCATGATCCTCGGGCATAAGTGTTCTTGAGTGATCATCTGCAAACCATTTAACTATTTCGGGTCACCGTAACCTTGACCTAGTGACCTGAAAATCAATAGGGGTCATCTTCGAGTCATGATCAATGTACCAATGAAGTTTCATGATCGTAGCATTCTTGAGTTATCATCTGGAAACCATCTGGTGGACGGGCGTACGGGCATACGGACAGACATGAGCAAAACAATATACCCCCTCTTCTTCAAAGGGGGCATAAAAATGGTTAACCCACTACAAAATGAAACCATGCTTTTATATTTCTCAAGAACATGGATTTGAAAACATTGTGTGGGAAAAGGAAAAAAAATCAGAATAATCCATTCCCCTTTCCACATCATGTTTTCTTATCTATTAAAGAACTGCGAGTCATTAGAATCAGTATGCATTTACGATTTCAATACATGAAGCCTAAAATATGTTGTTTGATAAAGTGGTTAACATGAACTTACCTTTGTTACTTGTATTCACAGGAATAGTGTTGACACCCTCAAACTAGACTCATATTCGCCACCAAGACCACTCCACAAGAATGGGTTAAAAAATATACCCAGCACAGAGTCACTATGTCTCTTTAAAGAGTTCAAAATCTCTTCCAATGGAGCTGGTTAAATTAGTTGTCACAAATCATACAAAATAGTCACAATCCAATCAACACACAAAACACAAATATAACTTTTCAAACGTCATTAAGGGTTAATAAATCTTCCTTATGTTTCTCACCTATAATAGAAAAGAAAACATATATGAATGCAAAATGCCAAACTTAACTCTTTGATACCTGTAGTCGCATTTATACGTTGTCTTGCTGCAGAAAATGTCTGAAAACCTTGTGACAATATGAGAAATTGCTTATGTATAATTTCCCCCATTGTCACAATGTTTTCCAGGTAAAATAAAAAACAACAACTGCAGTTTGATATTATTGTTTCAATGTCTTCTGCTACAGAATTCTTGCAGGTACAAATGAGTTAATGCAAACAATGACAGAATCCGCACCATCAAATTCATTTTAAAAAAGCACAAAACTCAGCAATTTTTATCAGACGAAAAAGAGGGAAAAAACATATATCACAAGTTTGTATAACAAAATAAAGGAATTTACAATTTCATGAAATAAATGTTAACTAGAAAACATTCTTTTTCCACAGCCTTTCTATTGTCTTCCAAGGCTATTATTTTTTTTTAATGCAGAATAATAGTTAAACATTAACAAATTTGTGAATTACCAATGGCACTTTAACAGTATCTACCTGGTACAGGGTTGAGTTGACGCATGCAAACCCCATTTCTTAGCACTTTTATGTACATGTGCTATTTATCATAAGCAGCTGTTAAGTTTTAGTGTTTTAATGAACACAAGAAGCCCTGAATAACCCACCTGGAAAACACTGATTTAAAAAAAAATAATGTCTAAAGGTGAGCTAAGAATTAGTATCAATGAAATTGGGCAAGCAGTGAACAAACTTGATAGAAAATCACCTAAGGACTATTCTTGCCAAATATTGATGCAATGTGACCATTTGTTTTAAAGAACAAGAGACCTGTTCGTCAGAAACACAATGCCCCCTATTGCGCTGCTTTGAAATAAAATTGCTATTTATCATTTGGCAGGTATAGAAATATCTTTAAAGCTTATTACTTCCCTTGATTTTTGTCCAATCCAACCTGGGGGGGGGGGGGTCTCACAGTCAAATATGACCAAGTCAGACATCACTGACAACAAAGGCCTGTGGTTTAACAAAGAGATCATAGCCAGTGTATCTATGGACATAAGTTCACAGGTATGTAATGAACACAACTATTAACAAATTTGTACATGAAAGAAATGGTACTTATATCATTAAAAAAAACTTTGACAAATCAATTGTTTGAGTTATAAATAATCAAAATAATAAATGTGTACAGTTACTGTGAAAAGAACTTCAATTCTTTGTAAGGAAATATATAATATCACATTTATAATTTATAAATTACTTCCCTTGAAAATAGTTGTGTCTAACAAATCTCTATTTTTAGTAGCAAATAACTAAAAGCCACAACTGTGACTGTAGATTCGCCACACAAAATGTGCAGCTCCATGAGATACACATGCATGCCAAATGTATTAAGTTGCTATGTTCAATATTGAATAAATATCTCCCTTTAAAGCTTATGACTTTCCTTGGATTTGTATTTTTACAGTAGACCTTGAAGGATGACCTTGACCTTGACCATTTTCCACGATATGTTTGTCAGAAACAAAATGCCGCCTACTGCGCCGCTTCGATTTATTTAACAAAAATATATACAAATACATTCAAATGTGCAGCTCCATGAGATACAAATGCATGCCAAATACCAAGTTGCTATCTTCAATATTTAAAAAGTTATGGCCAATGCTCAAGTTTTTTTTCGGACGGACGGACACACTGATGGACAGTTCAACTGCTATATGCTACCCTACCGGGGGCATAAAAAGATTTTCTAAGTTTTCTATAATATTATTGACATAAAAGGAAAATAAGCCCCACCCCTGGCCACCATTTTATTTGAGATACCAACACAATTTAACAAACTTGATTTATGGTCACCTAAGGACTCTTCCTGCCAAATGTTGCTGAAATTTGTCCGGTGGTTTCGGAGAAAATTTGTGAAGATTTTCCTATGAGTGCATATGTAGCACAAAAACGTAAACATGCAAGTTCAACGATGTTCTGCAACCAAGTCTTTAGAGGAATCAGATTTCCTTCTTTTTTCTTTTCACCTCAAGGAACAGACCTAAATTCAAGTTTTATAGACTAGTTTTTTTTTAAGTTTTCACAAAACAGGCCCTATTTTGGGGCAGGGTCAATTTTGACTCCAGATGCATTATCTGAACAAATTTAAAACAGGTTGACTCCAGAAACATTCATGTGAAGTTGCATCCAAATTGAAACAGTAGATTATGAGATTTTTTTTAGGAAAAGTTAACGCACGGATGCAGGACACAGGGCCATGACATAAGCCCCGCTGGCTTTCAGCCAGGTGAGCGTAAAACAATTGTATAGTATTGGAGATCTAGTGCACACAAACTATGCACTCAATATTAGGGCTGTAACGACACATTTGAATATTCGAAAAAATCGAATACGGCTGTGGATGAATCATATTCATAATTCGCCACCTCTGCAATTGAATATTTGGCGAATACAAACAACATGGTCTTGAGTTTGAAAGTTTAACCATCTTAACTTAACTTACAAATGAAGGTTCATACAATGAATTTTTTTATTTAAATGTTCTTCTCCTTATTCCGGTGTAATTCATCATGTTTACCACACCCACTAAGTTACACAGTGAGATTATCAACAATAATGGTGGGCACCGGTTGAATATTTACGACAATGAATTGAAAAATCTTTCGATGGTTGGTTGTTTAATGTTTATTTAGATGTATATATGTGTATATATGTGCTATGTAGATGTTTTTCATGTGATTTAATATGCTTTCTTATACTCCCTTCTTGTGTGTTTTTAAAATGTTATAAACATGTATATATGTGTATATATGTGCTATTTATTTGTTGTACTATGTAATTATTGTGCATCTGCTTGTATATGCTTTTAAACATGAATTGTGTGCTATACTTGTGTTAATCTTAAATTTTAATATAGGTCTGCAATGCTTTGTTTGTACAACTTATAAGTGTATAACATATGTTATAATTATGAACTATGTAAAAACAGCTCCAATATAGTTTTTAGGTATATTTCCCTTTTTGTATCTGTGTGTAACTTGCAAAATATTATGCTTTTAATGAACATTTTTACTTAATTTTGTGTTTTATATGCACTAAATATGTCCTTGTAGTATAAATGCTTATATACTATGCTTAATCTTTCTTTCTTTCAGCTCAATATACACTTGTTATATTTATACAATTGTTTTGTCGGGAAATAGCTCTTGAGCTAATGTTTATTGTTATTCACATCCGACGTTAAATAAAGATTCTTGTATCTTGTATCTTGTGTCTAGGCATATATGAGTGATTTGATGTTCAAAGATACACACAAAGGATTAGCAGATGGAATTCCTTTTTTGTTTATCTTTACTACTAATACTAGCGAAGATATTTCGTCAGTTGCAGTTCATGTCCGTGCCATCTGCAAACAAATCGGAAATAAACAGATGAAATACCGGGGAAAATCGGTACCGAGCGAAAATTCCCGTAGTGCCGACTATTTAATTATCATGATAATAAAATAGCGAAAACGATGAGTACGAAATCAGGGTACGAAACATTCTTGGCTAAAACGTTTACTTATACGGGTTACTTAAAAATTTCTATACGAACAAGGTAATAACGAGATCATATTTTAACAAGACAAATGTTAAATTACTTACAACGTGAGGGGATAAGGGTTGAGACAATATTTTCAGTAATTGCGGGAAAAATGCAACCGCTTCAAGTAGGTACGTGCGTATTCTTTTCAAACGGCGCATGCGCATACAATGACAAGTATTTTTAGCATTGTATAACTTTTATATCCACAATAAAATACTATTTCAGTATTTAACCACCTGAAAATCGCCTTTGTTTACATATTTACTATTTTTTTCAACTCGTGAAGGTGAAGGCCAACGGTCTGCATCATCCCGAGATTATTCTCATTAGATTATTGCTCCTCGCTTGACCGCGTTCTAAATGGGGCTCCAAGTGGGGAAGTTATTTTTTAAGAACAGATTGCAATATCCTCTGAGACACCATTGAGTGTGTATTTAATGATGGTAACGATTTATTTCCAAATAAGAGCAGGGCTGTAAATAATTTTTAACCATGGTTACTTTCAACGAAACCATGCAAACGTGTCAATTGAAATATAATTACCCGTAGACACATACCAAAAGTGGTCCTTCTACGAGTCTACGTACTTGAACAGATACAGAATTGTCTCGCGCGTCCTGCATATTGAGTTACAATACCCTGCCGGGTACCTCTCAGTGCTCTGAATTAAATAGAGCGTGGCCTTCCAAAGAAATACTTTTGCCACTTGCAAACAGTTTCCAAACTTTTTTGTTTTAAGTGCTGGCGATCTATAATGCAATAATACTCGGTGAATTGATATTTTTGCCACAATTTAAGCAATATCTACATCTCAGTGGGACATTTCTTGTTTAAATCGCATTTTCTCGACAAAATAGTCAGCAATTGTAAACGCTCGATCTACTTGAATAGAATCACGTGAAATATTTGGCGAGAGCGAAAATGACATATTTAATTGAGCACGAATCCAATCAGGAGACACAAAAGTATGAGAACGAGGCACAATATATTTACCTTTCAATATCTTGCATTTCACATCTTCAGTTTAATGCTATTTCAGTTAACTGAACAGCGTGACAAACATAATAAAGCAGAATATGCACATGAATCTGATTAAACACAGATCCACTAACATATAAATCAAATCATGTTTGTCTATTTCCAAGTTCGAAAGATACTCTTCTAAATTATTTATCTTCGCGAGTAGAGTGAACTCCAATTTGCAAACACCGACTTCCGTGACGCAAATTCACTTTGCACATTTCTAAACACAATATGTGTATCTTGTACCTAAAACGTAATCTTTTTCGTTGACAAAAAACACATTTCATTATTCCTATCATATGATGTCAGGCGTTAATTCCATTGCTATTTGTCATTCAGTAATCTTAATTTTCGTTTCGCAACGTGCAAACGAATCAGCTCAGAAATACCAAACACATTTTAAGAAATCGATTTTAATTGGAAGATTGGAAGAAACTACAGCCAATTATATCGCTCGTTTTAAAAATGCTTAGGCAGAATCTACCAGTGTAAAATGCGGAAAGATTTCGCGGGCCACGGTTATATAAAGAGTATGTTCATTTTTGTGACCCCCGGAACAGGGTCAAATTTAACCCCAGGGGCATAATTTGAACAAACTAAGTAGAAAACTATTAGATGTCACTACATACCAAATTTGGTAGCCGTAGGCCCTACGGTTATGGACAAGAAGATTTTTAAAGTTTGCACAAAGTAGACCCTATATAAGCATATGTTCATTTTTGTGATCCCCGGGGCAGGGTCAAATTTGACTCCAGGGGCATAATTTGAACAAATTTGGTAGGGAACTATAAGATGTCTCTACATACCAAATTTGATAGCCCTAAGCTCAATGGTTATAGACCAGAGGATTTTGAAAGTTTTCACAAAATAGGCCTTATATAAGGACATTGTAATTTTGTGACCCCCAGGGCAGGGTCGTATTTTACCCCAGGGGCATAATCTGAAAAAATTTGGAAGAAGTTCACCACAAGAACTTTCATAGGAAATTTCAGCAGAATTAGACCAGTAGTTTAGGAAAAGAAGATGTTTGAAGGAAAAGTTAACGCACGGACGCACACACGACGGACACAGGACCATGACATAAGCCCCTCTGGCCTTTGGCCAGTGGAGCTAAAAAAGACATGAAATTAACATGTCATCCAAAATATTTTCATCCGGATATATGGTCACTTTCGACATATTTAAATAAAACCAGACTTTTTTCAGTTTATAAGAAAAACATTCATAACACATGTTCATACTTCAACGCCTTTGTAAGCAGTCACCATCTGACCTAAAATGGCACTAAATGACAGGGTTTAATCTCATGTTTGCAAGATGCTGATGTTGTTGTTGGTCACAGCCAAGCGGCCGCAGTAATCTCCACTAGTAAACATCATATGTTCAGTTTTGTGACCCCCAGGGCCGGGTCAAATTTGAGCCCAGGGGAATAATTTGAACACATTTGGTAGAGGACTATTAGATATCACTACATACCAAATTTAGTAGCCCTAGGCTCTATAATTAAGAACAAGAAGATTTTTGAAGTTTGCACAAAATAGGCCTTATTTAAGCATATGTTCATTTTTGTGACCCCTGGGGCAAGGTCAAATTTGTTCCCAGGGGCATAATTTGAAAAAACTAAATAGAGAACTATTAGATGTCACTACCTACCAAATTTGATAGAAATATGCCCAATGGTTATGGACAAGAAGATTTTTATAGTTTGCACAAAATGGGCCCAATATAAGCATATGTTCAATTTTGTGACACCTGGGGAACGGTCAAATTTGATCCCAGGGGCTTAATTTGAACAAACTTGGTAGAGGACTATAAGATGTCATTACATACCAAATTTGATAGCCCTATGCCATACGGTTATGGACTAGAAGATTGTTAAAGTTTGCACAAAATAGAACTTATATAAGCAAATTTTCGATTTTTTGACCCCCCAGGGAGGGGTCAAATTTGACCCCAGGCGCATAATTTGAACAAACTTGGTAGAGGACTATTAGATGCCACTACATACCAAATTTGGTAGCCCTAGGCCCAATGGTTATGGACAAGAAGATTTTTAAAGTTTGCACAAAATAGGCCTTATGTAAGCAAATTTTCAATTTTTAACCCCCCGGGGCAGGTTCAAATTTGACCCCAGGGGCATAGTTTGAACAAACTTGGTAGAGAACTATAAGATGTCACTACATACCAAATTTGGTAGCCCTACGCCATACGGTTATGGACAAGAAGATTTTTAAAGTTTGCACAAAATAGGCCTTATATATGCAAATTTTCAATTTTTTGACACCCCGGGGCAGGGTCAAATTTGACCCCAGGGGCATAATTTGAAAAAACTTGGTAGAGGACTATAAGATGTCACTACATACCAAGTTTGGTAGCCCTAGCCCCAATGGTTCTTGACAAGAAGATTTATAAAGTTTGCACAAAATAGGCCTTATATAAGCAAATTTTCAATTTTTTTACCCCCAGGGTCAAAGTCAAATTTGACCCCAGGGGCATAATTTGAACAAATTTGAAAGAGGTTCACCACAGGAACATTCCTGAGAAATTTCATCAGTATTGGACCAGAAGTTTAGGAGAAGAAGATGTTTAAAGAAAAAGTTAACGCACGCACGCACGGACGCACGCACGCACACACGACGGACAAAGGACCATGACATAAGCCCCGCTGGCCTTTGGCCAGTGGAGCTAAAAACTATCTGTTCGTCGAGTGGCACTTCAATATTCCATCCCATATCAAACATTAAGAGATAGGATTAGCGGACGTGTAGATCGAAACAAGTTTCTGAAGGAGACAATTTTACACATGACGAAGAGTTAGGCCTTGTTGAGCATGCTGAAAATTACGCAAGGCTTGGCTATGGGTTAAGCAATACAGCCATGCAGAAGTTGTGTGGTGAATTGGCGCACCACCTAGGGAAGCGTGATTCGGAAAAAAACACTAAGCAACTGCTGGCTGTATGGGTTCCTTAAACGGTGGGAATCAAGGATCTCTACCCTCAAACCATCAGCTCTGGAGTCAAACAGGGCAAAATACTCAACCCCAAAGGTTGTTGAGCAGTTCTTCAACAATCTAGAGGCGGCTGTGGCGGAAACGGGTTACAAGAGAGGCCGGACTGCATTTTTAATCTCGATGAAACCGGAATCTCCCCAGAGCACCGTCCCCCTAATATAATCGCTCCTGTGCATGAAAAGGCACAGGCAGAAACATCACCACGCTCAGCGACAACAACGCTGATCGCATGCGCCAGTGCGTCTGGAAATCACCTTCCGCCATATTTAATATTTAAAGGTTGATAATAATACGATTAACAAACGAATATGAAAATATTTTACGAACAAGAGGGCCATGATGGCCCTGTATCGCTCCACTGTTTTTTATGCGAAAAAACGCGCAATGCGCATGGGTTGAAATGTACTCAAGCATGTGACTTTCTCTGTCTATCCCTCGTCCCATTGGGCACTTAAAGTTGGAAGGGTGAGCATTTTTATATATGGAAAAAGTTACTACCGTGTTAACTAAACAGACTAAAAAGCCCGGGAATTGTTCCTTTGAAGCACAGTCCCATTGCTTATTAACGTAAGTACATTTATCTCTCCAAAAGATATTGTCGTTCTTTCTATTTCACATATTTTTAGATGCTGAAGATCAAATATACGCATTTGATTTGAAACAGATTCACAAGACCCGTAGGAATCAAAATGCCTTAACCCTTTACCAAACGACACATTTTGGACTTTCCCAATTTGAAAAAGGTTGCAGACGACAATTAAATTGTAATGGAATATTAAGGAAATAATCAGGTAGGGTAGAAATAATTGTGATAAAAAGAGAAATTGCTCATCTTGAGCAATTTCTCATTTTATCATAATTTTTTATAAAGTCGTCAGCTATAAACCCGTAAAATCCTGTTGGTGTTTGGTAAAGGGTTAATAATCTCTGGTTCCTTCTTAGAGCCTTTCACACATTTATAACAAATACAATAGAAGCATCTTTCTTTGTAAAGAATCATCTCAAACCAGGGCTGTTTGTAAAACATGCATGCCCCCCATATGGGCTGTCAGTTGTAGTGGCAGCCATTGAGTGAATACATATTTTGGCACTGTGACCTTGACCTTTGACCTAGTGACCTGAAAATCAATAGGGGTCCATCTGTGAGTCATGATTAATGTAGCTATGAAGTTTCATGATCCTAGGCGTAAGCTTTCTTTAGTTATCATCCGGAAACCATTTTTGTGTGTGAAGTCACCGTGACCTTGACCTTTGACCTAGTGACCTGAAAGTCAATAGGGGTCATCTGCGAGTCATGATAAATGTACCTATGAAGTTTCATGATCCTAGGCGTAAGTGTTCTTGATGTATAATCCGGAAACCATTTTCTAAGTTGAGTCACCGTGACCTTTGACCTAGTGACCTGAAAATCAATAGGGGTAATTTACGAAGTTTCATGATCCTAGGAATAAGCGTTCTTGAGTTATCATCCAGAAAACATTTTACTATTTCGGGTCACAGTGACCTTGACCTTTCACCTGAGAATCAATAGGGGTCATCTGCGAATCATGATCAATGCAACTATGAAGTTTCATGATCCTAGGCATAAAACGTTCTTGAGTTATCATCCGGAAACCATTTTACTATTTCCGGTCACCATGACCTTGACCTTTGACCTAGTGACCTGAAAATCAATAGGGTTCATCTGCGAGTCATGATCAATTTACCTATCAAGTTTCATGATCATAGGCATAAGCGTTCTTGAGTTATCATCCGGAAAACATTTTACTATTTCGGGTCACCGTGACCTTGAACTTTGACCTAGTGACTTCAAAATCAGCAGGGGTCATCTGCGAGTCATGATCAATGTACCTTTGAAGTGTCATGATCCTAGGCCTAAGCGTTCTTGAGTTATCATCCAGAAACCATCTGGTGGACGGACATACGGATGACGGACGGACCGACATGTGCAAAACAATAAACACCCTCTTCTTCGAAGAGGGGCATACATATAATTAACAACCCACACATCCCTTAGACCAACAGCCCTGAGAATATTATGATAATCTAAAGATTATTTCTTATATTTATAAATGTATTTAATTAAGTAATACATATGACTTCTAAGATCAATTCATAACTTATATTAAGAAAATTATAAAATGAACAGAAATTTATATAGATCGTTGAGCAATTGACAATCATATCTCCACAATTCATGAGTCACAATTCACAAATGGAGCAATGAATCATTAGTTATTAAAAAGCAGCATATAGACAGTTAAGAACATTGCACTTCATTAATTCCAACACCTTCTCTTGGATACAAAGTTTGAGTTTACAATGCAGCATCATATATTGACTTTTATGGAAATGATCATGTTCATGGAAGTTGTGTTTTAAAATCAATTAGATATTAATAAACTGGTTTAAACACTACAAAAAAGACATTAAATAAACATGTCATCCGAAATTTTTTATCCGGATATATGTTCACTTTCGACATATTTAACTAAATCCCGACTTTTTTCAGTTTATAAGAAAAACATTCAGAACACATGTTCTTACTTCAATTCCTTTGTAAGCAGTCACCATCTGATCTAAAATGGCACTAAATGACAGGGTTTTATCTCATGTTTACAAGATGTTGTTGTTGTTGTTGGTCACAGCCACACGGCCGCAGTAATCTCCCCTGGTAAACGTCATATGTTCAGTTTTGTGACCTCACTGACAGGGTCAAATTTGAGCCCTGGGGAATAATTTGAACAAATTTGGTAGAGAACTATTAGATATCACAACATACCAAATTTAGTAACCCTAGGCTCTATAATTAAGAACAAGAAGATGTTTGAAGTTTACACAAAATAGGCCTTATTTAAGCATATGTTCATTTTTGTGACCCTGGGGCAAGGTCAAATTTGTTCCCAGGGGCATAATTTGAAAAAACTAAGTAGAGAACTATTAGATGTCACTACCTACCAAATTTGATAGAAATAGGCCCAATGGTTATGGACAAAAAGATTTTTTATAGTTTGCACAAAATAAGCCCAATATAAGCATATGTTCAATTTTGTGACCCCTGGGGAACGGTCAAATTTGATCCCAGGGGCTTAATTTGAACAAACTTGGTGAGGACTATAAGATGTCATTACATACCAAATTTGGTAGCCCTATGCCATACGGTTATGGCATACATGCCATAATTTTCGATTTTTTGACCCCCCAGGGCGGGGTCAAATTTGACCCCAGGGGCATAATTTGAACAAACTTGGTAGAGGACTATTAGATGTCACTACATACCAAATTTGGTAGCCCTAGGCCCAATGGTTATGGACAAGAAGATTTTTAAAGTTTTCACAAAATAGGCCTTATATAAGCAAATGTTCAATTTTTTGACCCCCCCCCCCGGGGTAGGGTCAAATTTGATCCCAGGGGCTTAATTTGAACAAACTTGGTAGAGGACAATAAGATGTCACTACATACCAAATTTGGTAGCCCTTGGCCCAATGGTTATGGACAAGAAGATTTTTAAAGTTTTCACAAAATAGGCCTTATATAAGCAAATGTTCAATTTTTTGACCCCCGGGGCAGGGTTAAATGTGACCCCAGGGGCATAATTTGAACAAACTTGGTAGAAGACTATAAGATGTCACTACATAGCAAATTTGGTAGCCCTAGGCCCAATGGTTATGGTTAAAAAGATTTTTGAAGTTTGCACAAAGTAGGCCCTATATAAGCAAATTTTCTATTTTTTAACCCCCCCGGGGCAGGGTCAAATTTGACCCCAGAGGCATAATTTGAACAAACTTGGTAGAGGACTATAAGATGTCACTACATAGAAAATTTGGTAGCCCTAGGCCCAATGGTTATGGACAAGAAGATTTTTAAAGTTTGCACAAAATAGGCCTTATAAAAGCAAATTTTCAATTTTTTAACCCCCCGGGGCAGGTTCAAATTTGACCCCAGGGGCATAGTTTGAACAAACTTGGTAGAAAACTATAAGATGTCACTACATAGCAAATTTGATAGCCCTAGGCCCAATGGTTATGGACAAGAAGATTTTTAAAGTTTGCACAAAATAGGCCTTATATAGCAAATTTTCAATTTTTTAACCCCCCGGGGAAGGGTCAAATTTGACCACAGGGGCATAATTTGAACAAACTTGGTAGAGGACTATAAGATGTCACTACATACCAAATTTGGTAGCCCTACGCCATACGGTTATGGACAAGAAGATTTATAAAGTTTGCACAAAATAGGCCTTATATAAGCAAATTTTCAATTTTTTGACACCCCGGGGCAGGGTCAAATTTGACCCCAGGGGCATAATTTGAACAAACTTGGTAGAGGACTATAAAATGTCACTACATACCAAGTTTGGTAGCCCTAGGCCCAATGGTTCTTGACAAGAAGATTTATAAAGTTTGCACAAAATAGTCCTTATATAAGCAAATTTTCAATTTTTTGACCCCCAGGGGCAAAGTCAAATTTGACCCCAGGGGCATCATTTGAACAAATTTGAAAGAGGTTCACCACAGGAACATTCCTGAGAAATTTCATCAGAATTGGACCAGTAGTTTAGGAGAAGAAGATGTTTTAAGAAAAAGTTAACGCACGCACGCACGCACGCACACACGACGGACACAGGACCATGACATAAGCCCGCTGGCCTTTGGCCAGTGGAGCTTACAATATCACCAACATTAGTTCCAATTCTTACTTCATAAAACTTCTTAAATACTTTATATAACAGTATACATTCAGTTGGCCCAATTAGTAAATTAGTAAAGACATTTAATACATGAGAATATGCTTTCATTAATTAAGTGTTACAAGCAGTAAATATGATCAGATTTAATCAATTCAATAAAAACATAAACTATGATAAATATCTTCAAATGTTGATGTCTTAAGTTTCATAACTGCAGGGAAGAGAACCAATGAAAATCTGGCGAAAGACCTGACGCCAGGTGCGAAAGTCACAATGTCTGAAACAGGGTGGTCAACGACCTCGACATTCAAGGACTACCTTGAAAATCATTTCTTGACAAATATCAATAAGGGTGATGGCAGTCAACCCGTGATCTTATTACTCGACGGACACACAACGCACACGTCAACGGAGATGATGAAATGGGCCCGCGAGAGAAACATTCATCTGTTCTGCTTGCCAGCGCATACTTCTCCCGCTTGACGTAGGTGTGTTTGGTCCATTCAGGCGATTCTACTACAGCGAATGTGCTTCCTACATAAAGGCCAAACCCGGGAAAGTGGTAACGAAGTATGAAGTTACTGGAATGGCTTGCAGCGCTTACCTGAAGGCACTTAGCCCTTGGAACATCGTGTCAGCCTTCAGGAAGACCGGTGTGTACCCACAAAACAAGAATGCGGTGCCTTCAGAAAAGCTCGTGCCATGCGAGTCATTCCGAGACTCGACACCTCTTCAGAAGTTACAAGCAGTACGGGCTGGCAAGCAGGCAGTTGAAGAGTATCTCCGGGCAAAAACAGAGTCACCAACCCCTACCACGTGCAGATGCCAAAAGAAGATGTCGGCGAAACCAAAACCTGGCGGGATATTGATTACAAGTGATGCATACATTGAAGAGGTGGAGATGTACGACGCCAAGAAAAATGCCAATGCCGTCACATCTCAAAGCCAGATGATGTGTAAAAGCCCGATGCCGTCAACAAGTGGCATACAAAAGTTGCACGCAAACATTGTTAGAGAAGACTCTGATACCGAATCGGACACGGACACGGACGATTCCGAAAACTGTTGCGTATGTGGACAATTTAGTCCAACAAATCTGGACACGAGGCCGCACATAAAAATCGTTAATTGGGGGCAGTGCGACGAGTGTGGGCATTGGGTCCCCCTTTCCTTCTGCCATACAAAATCGGTGCTGCGAAGAGGAGACAGTTTCCTTTGCCCACACTGTTGCTAAAATTAAAATTTGTTTTGCACCGTTTATGTTATGCATTCGTTAATAATTGTTAAATCGTTCAATGCTGACCATTAATGATTCATTACATTCGCTTGAATGTATCATTAGAATGCGTTCAATGTTCATACTTAATAATACGTTATTTGTTAAATAAGTTCATTATGTATACAGGATAAAGTAATTGCAAGATAGAGAAATGAAAGACTCTGCGTTTGTCTCAGCAATTTCCCCACACAGAGCCTCACAGTAGAGCGCGTGCGTTCGACCAATCGAATTCACGAACCTATAGGAAAACGTCTAGCAGATATTTACTTCCAGCTGTCAACTTCAACATGTAAGTTTTTTGATGTTACGCATGTTTGTTGACGATTTTTTTCATTGTTTTATGAAACATGGATATTTTCCTTTTTAAATCTCACATTTTTCTTAATAATGCAGACGTTCATTGTACGCAAGCGCGAGTTTGAATGCGTAGGTGGCCGAACCAACAGGAAAAGTGGCTATACCAGTACTTGATCATGTCTCAAGGTGCCTGAGCCCTGGCCTACAGGCAGAAGAACCCCATTGACTGCCTACCACATGCAAGTGCCAGCGCGGAACGCCCAGCATGCAGGCGATGTTGTTCACTAGACTGTCCAGCGTGTGCTGGTTCCCAAACACTGTAGGGTCTTGGTAGTACAGGTCCCTGCAATCGAAACCAGCACACACTCTTGTATAAACATGTAAAAATGAGCTGTTGGAATGATAAAAGTATGCAACTTTAACATCCTCAATTTGTGACACGTTCAGGTCTTGTGTGGGACTCCATAATTTTATCTATTAATTGCCAAAAGAAAGAATACACAATATGTGTGTTGCTTCACGTGAACATTCATCCGTATGTATAGTACAATTCCAGAACATTTAAATTGAGCAATATGATCACGTACCTTTTCGTGCAATAATGATTGGTTTTTACGAGTCTGTACATAACTGCTAGCACCTTCAGCATCATACCTGGAAAACCAACAGCATCAATTCAGTAATAACGGAATGATAAAGTATTTTTTTATTATATAAAATGCTTCTATAACCATTTATATTATTTATTTATTCATGTCGAGCTCATTTTTAAAAACACTTGTGATACTTTAACAAGTTGCAACATGTACTACCTTGACTTTTGACCTTTAGTTTGACTTGAACTCTCCACAAAAAGTGACACGACTTCTCTGCATGGTGAACATTTTGGTAAATTATTCTTAATATTGAATGATGAATGATGAAGTAAGAATCAAACATTTTTTTCTGAAATTTCAAATATAACCTGCAAGTTACAATATAAGCCTGACCTTTGATCTCTAATTGTGACTTTGACATATGAGCTATAAAGACAGTTGTTATATACCATCAGTCATCTCTACATGGTGAAAATTTTTGTCAGTTATTTTTAAATTATATAATGAATGACAATGTTACCACCATGAGATGCTGTTATATGGAAAAATATGACCTTTGACCTCCAAACATGATCTTGACCTTTGAGGTAGAGAGACAGGTTTGCAGGCAGTTGTCTTCTCACTGCGGTCATTTGTTATTTTTAAATTACATTATAAATGACAGTTTCAGTCCCGCCTTAGATATAAATTTATCGGGTACCTCTTTCACCCAGGTTTCCACCTTAATTGACATTTACCATGACCCAATAAATTGTTGGAGAAATTTCCCTAATGAATAACTGGACTTTTCGCCTTTGCTCACAATACCACAAAAAAGCAAAATAGCAAACGTTCTGTTTGTCTTCAATAAATGTTGAATTATAATTTTTTTTAATGGCAATATGGAAATTCCCACTATTTCTGTAGATTTGTTCACACGACACATATACACATTTTTGGTTATGCATCTCATGCGAGTTAACGAGTTTATAACCACTTTGTGCTTCTAATAACTTACGTTAAACCTTATTTAACTGCCAGTTTGCATAAAATACAAGTTCAGGTCTTCAAAGAAACGTCTTAAATGTGAAGTATGTATTTACAAACTAAAATCAAGATCTGGCACAAGGCAATGTGACATAAAGACAAAATACCAAAGTATAATGTTGATCAGACAACAATGTCATACAGGAGTACTTGTCGAGTAGCTTAACCAATTTTTAATCTGGAGTGATCAACCCTGTGACACACATTTAATATATCCGAGCTCGTTTTCAAAAATAATAGTCTTCGTGTGGCGATTACATTATTGTACTTGGGTCTCCGATAATAGTATTACCTACAATCATACTCATTTAAATAGCAGCTAAGAACTGTTTATAAATTCATCCGGACAAAAGTAATAACTTTATACGGACATTAGTAATAACATTTGCAGTATATCTATGTTTAAAAGACATTTCTTCTTACCTCTTAATGTAACAATGACCTTTGAGGTAGGTTGACAGCTGTTACACATGACACATGCACTTATGGTAAACATACATTTCCGGTGCAAGTCATTGGATACACGCCATGCATCATTTTAATTTCAACACAATAAAGATGTATGCCTCAGCCCTCCTTTACGACTTTGTACCTTTCATGGTTTGAGTTTAATGCCTATTTATAACTAAATAACAAAACATTTTCAGTGTCCTCTAAATGGAAAATATGTTCATTTAAATGACTGATCATGACATGCTGACATACCAAATTTCTTTAGTGACTGCAGGGACTCGAAGCGAATGGTAGTCTGTCTCTGATTTGGCCTCATCTGCAAGCCGAGGTCCTCATTGAAACTGTATAAATTAGTCAAATGATCGAAATAATAAGCTCATTAGACTTCAACTAGTCTTTGCTTCCAAAACACAAGCAGTTTATCTCCCAATCAACTTTAAAACTTGAAGTCAATAAGAAACAGCAGGTGTCCCCTTTGATCTTCACTTTGACAAACTGAAGCTTAAGTCAATAGTGTCTCGGGTCTTAAATATGGGTTTTGTAGTCGAAATGGCCTATCACAATTAAAAAGATGTATGTACTACTATAAATATTTCTCAAGATGTGACCGTGGAAACACAGACAGATGGAAAAGCCCCCCACCCCTGTGGAGGGGAAGGGGAGGGGGTATTGTTAAGGCGTATTTGAGTTGATTTTTCATTTTATTACTTAATTTTGATCTCTTCCTCTCTACCTGACTACATAACCTCCTCAGCCAAACTGCCACCAATCTATGTAAACTAAAGGTGTGTATGTATTATTAGCATGTGATTGTAATGTAAAATTTTGTTTTGTCATGCAACGTAGAAAAAAATCACATGTGATGAAACATTATATAATATTTTTATAGCAAGATAATATAAAATGTGCCTTTCCCTTTTGCATTAAAATACATAAAAAAAACATAATAATATATTATAACGACCATAAACATGATTGTTTCATGCGAATACTGAATTATTATTTTCAGAATATGTTAACATATATACAGGGGGGGGGGGGGGCATGCGTATACGGGAGCGTACCGGCTTAAAGTGAGATTAGTTGGAACTTACTTCCACGTTTTTTCGCGGATATTTTCACCCGGTAAGCCACTTTGTGTTTATATTTATTTTATATGAATACTCCCTTTCGGCTCTACAGTGTTTGTGCTTCTCTCGGTTATTGGCCTGGGGCGTAGCCCAAAGGCCATAGTAATGATACATATTTCTGAGTCTATCCGAATCCCAATTCATTCATGCGAAATAAAAGTAGTTCTTCGCAGATCTCAATAACCCGCCTTATAAATACAGAACATCAATAAATAACATGACAGTTTCATAAAAAGTGTAAAAAAGAAATATAATTGAAGCAAAATCGCTAAGCATTGGCTACAACAGTTTTTATTGTTTACATATTCATGCGAGAATAAGTTCCTCACTTGACGGTCTAGGCCGGAAAGATACGAGTGTGTACGGAGACAGTGAGAAGAATTTTTTTCTGATACATTTTTTGAAGAACTTATATTTGGTATTTATAAACATATTTTAAAATATTGTTATTCTATTTTGCGCAAACAAGACATTCCAGAAAAAAGAAAAAAAATATTCACGAGCATTCTCGGAAATAGACTAAGGAACCGGATATGGTATTTCACTACGCAGATCGAGCGCGCAAATCGAGCGCGAAAAGTTCTACGTGAGACAAAGTACACAATCTGTACATCGTTCTTTATCAGGGAAAGTGGATTTTCTTTTGTATACACATTACAAAGGAAGTATGAGTGTTTTCCTGATATGTTAATTATGTAATAAAAAGCTATTTTAGGCTATTGAAAGTGATTTATTTGACGCCAACAATAACAGTTTTTGCGGCCATCTTGTTGTTGTATATCTTCACCGCCTATGTAGACGAACCTCTACCAGATCTGTAGAATTGAACAAAAGATTATCGTTCCCACCACCAGTATCGTGTAGTCCTCCGCCGCCTATGTACACTGTAGTATGTACACAAATTATTTTTTTTCTTTCAGTATTAGAGCTTCTGGTTACGCATGCGCAATTAATTTCCTTCTATATTACATATAAAATAGTTCAAGTTCAATATCAATTTTTACCATGATCAAGCAATGACCCACTATATCATCATACATAATTGGAAAGATAAATGCATAATCTTTTTAACAAATGGATGTCATAAAATTCTATACGTTGTAACTTAAAATATTCACCTTAGAATAGGCACACCGGTTTTGACAGCTGTGCAGGCGACCATTTTGGGCTCAAATAGTATGACCTACTTTCATAGCCGGGAACCATCAACAAAAAAAGTAGAGCACAAAAATGGCTTTTTTTCTTATTGCTTACAAATATACCTTCAAATTGATACAAAAACATTCCATTTTTAATGTATTTTACAAATCCTATGCAGCATGCACTGAACACTGTGTGCTGAGTATGCTGACTGCATGTAACCCTGCAAACAGGAATTCCAGTTTGGGGTTATGTGACCTTCTGCGCTAAACCTCTAGGGTCAATCCGTATTAATTCTAACAAAGGACACTAAATCCAGCTCCAGGCCTTCAGCGCCTACAGCGCTTTGATTTGTTTCAAGATCGTAGACGTCGGGATAAAACGTTATTGAAGGAAAACCGTCCACAAATCTGTTGTCTACTTACGGCATGTACGGACCTTTCGAGAAAATGGATGTACAAATAACATTTTCTCTTTTAATACACAGTATTGACACACGTGAACATTAAATTTATCTAAAATCATGATTATTTCATTCTCCCGACGCCGTTTTATCTCTGATAATTAATTTATTGGCAAAAAAAAATTTGTTTAACCCCCCTTTTTGGAACTGACTTCCTTTTAAGCACATTTTGGGACCTGACTTCCTAATGACAAACAGCTCTTTCATATGCTAAAGACCTTGACACGAAATACCTACCCATCTTTAATTATGTTTATATCTGTACTTCAATATTATAGTTTCATAGCATGCTTTGTGGTGCAATATAAGTGTTTTCTTAATCACGTTACTAACTGTAGAATTATAATAATGCTGTACGCAAAACCTGCCGACCAATTGTATCAATTCACCTATTTTCAAGAAGATGGGTTGTGGGGTGGCTGATGTACGAGATAACAGAATGTATATCAGCCATTTAGGTCATATTATAATTAATTTAATGTATTTTATGACGTGTCGACCTTATTCTGATATGAACTTTTGTTTCACCATTGTTTTACTGTCTTTTCAGATAATGCAGGTTAAATTGTGTGTATGCACGATTTTGTCAAATATTTATGAATTTATACAGTAAAATGTGTAAAAAAAACACTTATTATACATATATTTCAACATAAATAACAATAAAAGTTAAGAACAGTTGTCGGAAAATGCGAAATAAGCCAGATATTTTATTCTGAAATCGAAAATAGCTGTACAGTCGAATTCGCCAGCATGTATATCATGCATGTACGATGTGAATCTAAATTTAGTTTTACGGATCATTTTTAGTTGTGAGCGCTAGCGAGCAACTTAAGTAGAGGTAGTTTTGCAAGTCAGTCTGCTGTTAGCTACGCTAGGAACGATAACTGCAAGTCAGTCTGCTGTGAGCTTCGCTGGGAACGATAACCACTGCCTATTTATACTTCACCACTGGTACACTGCAGACAGCCTGTATGTAATCAATAGTGTTTAAGAGCGTGTTTAACGATATTGGCCAGTCTAGTGTTTTTAACAGCTTGTTCGACGACATTGGCCAGTTTATCATTGAAATCTGTATACATTGGCTGCTTTCATGGAAAACGGGGCTTAATGCTGCATTTAAAGTGTGTCATGTAGGCAAAATTGCTGCTCAATACTTTGAAGAAAATAGATAAAGTATTAGATACACTTAACACAACTTGATTATAGGCTTGTTATTCTTTAGCAAGGCAACCGAAATTGGCTGCCAGTGCATCAAGCAATTGTGAAAAAAAGAGACATATTGTTGTTAATTTGTCTAAGTTATCTCTATAACATAAATATGAGGATAAACAGTGCACACACATCTCGCCCTGTGCTTTAATGGGGCCTTTTCACGTTTGGGTAAATTGACAAAATTGAAAAAAAGTTGCTTTAGATTCGCAAATTTTCGTTTTAGTTATGATACTTGTGTGGAAACAGTAATACTGAACATTTAACATGCTCTAAAATAACCATTATATGCATCTTGGGACGATTTAAAAACCCGAACATAATAAAGCGTTGCAACGCGAAACGAATTAATAATTTGGAAAGTTCTGTTGTTGTCGCTATATTTTGTGAAACTACAAGGATTGGTTATTTCAAGTATAAAATACACATGGCATTGTATCCGGAAGGATGGCCGAGTGGTCTGAGTGGGTGCTACTTTTACTCCAGGACTCCAGGGGTCAGTGGTTCGAGCCGTGCTGAGGGTTACCTTTTTAAATTTTATTCTTGAATTTTAATGAAGCTTTTTATATCTAATGTTTACATTTATCAATATAAAGCATTTTATGACAAACTTCAAAACATGCCAAAATCTGTAAAAAGGCCCCTTTAAGACACACTCTTTATACATTTGAATGGGTTGTGTTCATTTCAAACTTGCGATATAAAAAGCTATAACATAATTTTGAAAACTGAGTTGCGTCTAAGATTATGCAATAGCGAACAACTTCAGTGCCTTCAGCGCTTTGATAATTTCCTGCAACGATATCTATTCATACGACACACGAACACTAACTCCGAACCTAATAAAAAGACGAATGCTTCGGTTATTGTTGTATGATATGTACGAAATATCTTCGCCACAATCGGCTCGTCGCGCTAATTTGTATTTGCTGCAGTTTATGAAAATCGTCTTCAATGTATAATTTGTCTAGCCTATTTTGTGTTATTGTAACATATTTTTATCAATATATTAGAATTTAACACATATAAAAATCGTGCATACCCACTTTAAAGGGCGAAAATAAGTGCATCTTTTGTTGCAGTATATGTAATGAGGAATTTGACATTAGGGGAGGATTGAGATACCATGTCCATTCATGGACCACATGAGTTTAAATGTAGAATATGCAAGAAAGAATCCTTCAACAGAGCCGAACTAAAACAGCAAATAAAAAACACGAACCAACCGAAAAATGTACAGTTGATTGTGTAGTGTTTTTTATATAAAGTCTAAATAGACACGTCTGACATATACACTTGGAGACTTTTCTAACGCATCACTTAATCATATCAATATAGCTCCTTTATTTTTGAACGGCTTGTGTTGAAATGTGGACCAATAGTAATTCAACACATATCTGATAATTCCTGAAATTTTAGTTGAAATTGAAAAACAACAAAATATAAAACTTAACAAATTAAAAAAGTCACTTCAAAAGCCAAATTCGCAAACTCGTACAACGTTAAATAATAACAATGTGAAAAGTAAAATGCACTTACACGTCTTAATAACTCACCGGCTTGCAACATGCCGATTGAGCCGTTTCGTCCCTGAATATTCATTCGAGCCATATTGTTTTTCTTTAATTAATGTTATGTTTTTCTTGTGTAAAAACATACCTAGAATTATGAAATTGAAATTAAATAAGGATAACATGTATATCGTCGTTTACTACACTTGGTGATTTGATTTTTCTAACGCAACACTTTTAAAACTTACATATCTCAGTAATGAGTAAATATTTTTTATTTAAAATTGCTCATGTGATCATTACAATATGTGCAAGTTAACGATAAAATCATTCATCCGTGACGATCGGACGCTTTAGCAAGTTGAAAAGGTAGCCTGTAAAATGCTAAGTGCGCGATTGCGCTCATGAATATTCATACGAGCTATATTGTTTTGTTAATTGATTTTATGTTTCCCTTGTGTAAGAACCCACCTAAAATAATTAAATTTAAATAGAACTAGAATTAAATCGCGTTTCAACATTTCCACGTGCACAAATATGGAACCACACCTACCCCACGGGCTACAGCGTCTAATCGTCACGAATGAATGATTTCATCGTTGGCTTGCATAGAATGTAGTCAAATGAGTATGTAAAATTTTAAAACAAAATCTTCACTCATAACTGAGATATTCAAGTTTGAAAAGTGATGCGTTAGAAAAGTCCCCAAGTGTAATTGCTATGAGTGCAACTTAAGGTAGCGCACCCGTAATGGGCACCTATCAAAAAATAATATAATCTATTATTTTCTTAATCAGCATCATTTCACTGAACTACATGCAAATTTTTAGGTAGTCTTTCCATGCTTTAAAAAAAAATATACTGATTGTTTTCAAAACCACCCCCACACTCGGCTGCTGTCCAGTTTAGGTGCACCCCTGGGGTATATGAAAGTTCCATAATTCATCCAGATTTCCAAATATAGGCATGTTGGTGTGTACAGATGCAGTAAAGGTGTTAAAAGTTTAAACAAGATGAAAAAAGTTTTCTTTTACAGACATTTATTTTTTATAACTTGTTATCTATGGAGGAGCGCCATCAAAATGTAAGCGGTTTCAGGCAAGTAGAAATTGGGTTGGTTAAAAACAAAGTGTCATAAAATTCAAAATAGTATCATTTTAGTAATATTTTGAACTTAGTTTTTATAGATACACTATATACAGCAAAATACCAAGAAATAGACAGATTTACCGTTTACTTTTTGAAATAAAAATAAAATGCAGCATGCATGGTTCGTATTTTCAGCAGTAAATCACCCAATTTAGCCAAAACGTTGTTTCAATTTTAAAAATTGAAGAATGTACATACAAACTGCAGCATATTTAACAACAAGGCTATTGCCAAGCAATATGGTCCCCTACCGGCTCCACCATTGTCAGAAATTCCACCATTTTCAGATTATTTTTTTGGTTGCCATAGCAACCACAATTTTTGACGTAGGAACAAAATGAAATGACGTGCATAATGTCCATATTGCCATCCATCCATGTTGCAAGTTTCATGAAAAAATATTAAGAACTTTTAAAGTTATCGCAGGATCCAGAAAAGTGTGACGGACAGACAGACTGACTGACAGACAGACGGAGTGCAAACCATAAGTCCCCTCCGGTGAAACCGGTAGGAGACAATACACATAGCTTACGTTAAAAAAGACATACAAAGCGTCGCAAAAAAGTATACGTCGTCGGCAGGATTCGAACCAGCGCGGGAATATCCCAAAAGATTTCTGGTCCATCGCCTTAACCACTAGGCTACGGCACCTAATATTAGGCTCTTCAACCTTCGAAGAAATCGCGGGAAATCATTAGGGGTGCGCTACCTTAATTACACGTTGTTCCGTATAAGTAATGATGCTAGCTTCTCAAGTAGCTTTTTTTAATTAAAATAATGGTAAACCATTACCTGTGTTACTTCATTTCTTCCCACGATGTCTCTGCATACCTTTTAAAGTTTATTCAGCACTTACATACTTGATAAAAAAACATTTGGGTCGGAATGAATTCGTTATGCATTTGACATATTAACAGGACTTAAGATTAGAATTAAGGCAATGGAACAAACGAAATAACGTATCTAAGTGAACCAATACTTTATTTCCTCAATACAAGAGTCTCAAATAATATGTATTCACATAAGTATAAAATAGAAAAAATATACATGTATATATTGATCACTTCTACTGAAATCATATCGTGTAGTTCATGTGCACAAATCTTTTTATCCACTACAAGTTCACTTTTTGCGATTATAATATATTCACCAACTCAGAACTTGTTTAAAAGAAGGTCGTCCAAAATGTGTCACATCAAAGTCACATACATGTATCAGTAACGTTATCATTTGGAAAACCCGTCAAATATCATTGTATTAAACAAACAGTTAATAATAAAAAAAATAACAAATAAAAACACCCATGCAGTATGTTCATATGTGTTTAAATAAACAGGTAAAAATTACAATACCGTCAAATGCCTTATATTACGCACACCAAATGTTAGCGTTTAGTATGTGAGAAAACAAATAATAATAATAAATAATAATAAAACAATTAATACAAATATTAAAATATTGATAACTCTTTATCTCTGAAGAGAAAATGTCCTCCAAAACATTCGCACCAAATCATTCACGACAGTTATTTCGTTTAAAACCTTCTAACATAGAAAAGAACTGTTTGTCATTTGAAAGTCAAGTCCCAAAATATGCTTAAAAGGAAGTCAGTTCCAAAAAGGGGGATTAAACCGTTATAATTCGGCATTAAATGAATTAAAAGACATAAAATGCGTCGAGATAGTAACATACTCTTTATTTATGTTATATTTTACTGTAAACATGCAAAAATACTGTTTATTTTGAGAGAAACTGATATTCGAACATCCAAAATATCGAAGGTCAAGAAATAAAACGACAAATTAGGTGACGGTTTTGCTTCAATAACTTTTTATTCCGACGTCAACGGTATTGAAACAAAAAAAAAACGAGGGGAGCACAAACACCGTAGAGCCGAAAGGGCGTATTCATTTTACAGAAAAATAAAGTTGATTACCGGGTGAAAATATACGCTACTCCTTCGCGAAAAAAACACAAAAAAGACGACATCTTGGAAGTAAGTTCCAGCTAACTTCACTTCAAGCCGATAAGCCCCCGTTTACGCTTGCCCCATTGTAATAATGCCTAATGAATATTATTGTTTCACGAGACATAACGCTTGCAAATATTTCTTTACGTAAAACCTTATTCTCGTTTTTGACTGTGCTTTTTGTTAAGAGTTTTGAAATGCTAAACGAGTAAGTTCAACACCCCTGTGACCAAGTTGAATCAAGAACTTGAAAAACAATTGTCAAACAATAATGTGCAAACACTGTACAAAATGCTTAATAATCTTATAAATACATTTTAAGTGCCCATTAATAATGATGAATACTTTTCATACTGTTAAAAAGCAGAATGAGTTCTGCATCGTTTGAATCAACTTCATCAATGTTGCGAAAAGGGAATGTACTTTAATTTTCGAACGCAGCTTCAAGAATATGACTGATATGCTTGCAATGGATCTTCCGCACAAGGCCGCAACAAACGCTTTAACAGAGTGCGCTTAAGAAAACAGCCCTCCAGGATACGCGCGAAAACAAGTTGTATACGATCAGACTGGAACCACAGCCAATAAGCAAGACAGAGTAGATGTACATGCTCGAGAAATGATGACATCCTTCAAGAACAGGCCAGTGACACACCCGGGTAGCACGGGAAGATACCAATCACGTTACACTTTGGGGTGCACGAGAGCATACAATGCAGGTGACTTTTCCTTGCACACATGATATAACAAGAGGCTGACACTTATGAGTGCTAGAACAAACCAAACTCGCATCTTTCCGGAATCAGTGATTGAATGCGGGTCACCTAGGTGAGAAGCGCGTGCACCAACCGCTGCGCTTACCAGAAGCCGCGTTGTACTAACGCCTTGCAATCACTTTTGAGTCTCTTATTGGCGCATATTTACCACGGATGTCTCCAATCTTGAAATGTAATGTAATAATAATTTCTTGGTGACAATGTATGTTTTCCCTGGAAATAGGTTGAAAAAAAGCATGACAAAAAGAGTGTCACTAACTGAAAAGATGTCTTCCAGTAAATCAAGATGATTTTTTTAAAGAGTATACCTGAGTTATCTATATTATATAGTCTATTCTGGTCTAATGAACTTTGCGCACAACTATTATAAACTATTTGAAGGAGTTTAGAAGGTTTGAGGTAGAAAGGATCAGTAAATTGGGTGTGCTCAAACAGGGCTTGTAACAACAAAAATAGTATACTGGGTAATTGGTTTGTTCAAGTTAATTTAACCCTTGCTCAGGCAATTAAACATTTTCTATCTTGCTCATGAACTTGGTTTTAAGTTGTTCGCAAGAACAACTTAGGTTAATGGCGATGTTTTGAAAATCGATACGCGCCGAGAAATAGTGCGCAGAGGTATACTTTACGTAACTAAAAGTAATGCGTTATGCTGGTCACTTGGAGAAATTATTCGCTTCACGGAAGAGTATACCTTATACATCATTTTTGCCTAATGAAAATAGTTCACTGGGTGTTACGTTATAATCGCGTAACACAGCTCTCCTTAAAGGTCACAGGGTCAGGTCAGCCAACAGATGCATAAGCTAAGATGCAGCAGGCCCAGGACTTCTAAATAAACTCTGAAATACGCACATACATGTGCGCAGATGAGACTATTAGTTACCAACCTGAATAACAGCCGATTCTTTATCTGTTCAATGGGAGAAAAGCGGAAAAACCCAATGCTATTTTACTAAGTGATCAATAAAACCATTATTTCACAGTTAAAGCAAAAAAAATGTTTTAATTTAATATGCATACAGATTCCATTTCATTATTGTTTCATAATGATAAGTGAAACGCAGTTAATTGGCAAATTTAGTGACAATCGGAAATAATTTATCCATATTCGCTAAAAAAGAAAACAACACAACTATTTGTTTTGATCATTTTCAATATTAATGTGTGTGATATATGTTTAAATAATACGTCACATTTTGATTCGATAACTAAATCGTCCGGGGAAGGCAAAATAGACTATCGATAAATGTTGATAAAACAGTAATGCTGTCAAGATGAGGAAAGAAAAACTTTGGAAATTAAATAGTGTCATGATAAGACGGAAATCGTTATCTTACCACAAATGTTTGTTGTACTCATTCAATAGGTATGGAAATCTTTCTCGAAAGACTGAATAGGCTATCGAAATTTGACAAAAGGTATTGTGCTTAGATGTTCTATTTATAAGAAACAAAGATATTTTTGTAGAAGTTATAGACCCGCGTCATGCAAAAAAATGGGTCTTATGCCATATGCGACTTGCGTAGCTATGGTCCAGCCTGCGCATCTCGCAGTAGGTCAGGAGGTATCTAATGAGACCACAAAACCTTGCATGATTTATAGCGGACAGTGCAACTCCTTACCAGACTGCGCAAATGCGCAGACAGGGCTAAAGCTACGCTAGCAAACGTGCCATAGGAGCCATGTTTTTCAAGCAGAGGTTACCATTTTTGAAATCATCAAAGATATCAGTGGGACAAATCTTCTGAGCAAGTTTCATGAAGATCGGAAAATAAATGTGGCCTCTAGAGTGTTAACAAGGTTTTACTATAGCCATATAAGGAAAATGCCCCGCCCCCTGGTGGCCATGTTTTTCATCCAACCGGCATCATTTTCGAACTCGTCCAAGATATTATTGGGATGAATCTTCTGACCAAGTTTCATGAAGATCAGACAATAAATGTGGCCTCTAGAGTGTTAACAAGATTTTACTATAGCCTTATATAGCCATATAAGGAAAAATATCTCGCCCCTTGGCAGCCATGTTTTTCAAGCAAACGTAACCAATTTCGAACTCATCCAAGATATCATTAAAACCAATCTTCTAACCAAATTTCATGAAGATTGGACAATAAATGTGGCCTCTAGAGAGTGAACAAGGCAAATGTTGACGTCGCACAACGGACAACGCACGACGGACAACGCACGACGGACAAAAGGCGATCACAAAAGCTCACCATGAGCACGTTGTGCTCAGGTGAGCTAAAAATAAACAAAAATCCTATTCAATACACAAATCTATGATATTCACACACGAAATACACAGTTCATCAATCAATAAAGTCAAAAAATCAACAAATCCTGTTTAAAACACCACACCTCATAAGTGACTCAGAAATCAAAAGTCTTTAATGTAATTTCCAGCTGAGGCTTTCCAGACATCAAAGGTCTTTGTAAAGTTACCAGCTGGGGCAGTTACATAACTATCACATACCAGACGGTCAGAGGAGTTTTACTGGATATCCGATTATTGTTGACCACCTTTGATCTCCCAAGTACTGCTAGATTCACAGCATGAAATGGCACCATTAATTACAGAAGCTCTGCCACACTGATACAAATTGTTACACAATATTATAAAAGGTGGCCATACTGATGCCTTGAAGGTAATATGGTGGAGAAAAAAACACATAACACAGTGTATTTTAAACACAGACTAACTGTTATTAAACAATCAGAATATGCAGATCCAAATTATTGAGTATGATACTACTGTTTTGAGTTATCATTAAATTTCATGTAACACATACTATTTATAGATGTGTTCATGTAAAAATGCAATTTAATATCAATATTAAAAGTCAGCATAATATGAACGGTTTTATTCATTTGTTCAATGCCCTATTTACACTTGCTGATGAAAACATTATAATGAAAAAAGATGTTCTTTCATTTAGATGAAAAAGCGTATGGAAATCATTAGTTATCATTAATATAATTTATATAGAAAAGCACTGTTAATACCTGAACAACAGAGGTTTTTCTTTGAAAGTCAAAAATCATTGTTTGCAAAATATTGTAATCTAAATAAGCATACAAAAGGTTACAAATATTATGAAAATGAATGTACCTTAAAACACTATAAATGCTTAAATTAATGCACATTAAACATAATATATGCACATTAAACATAAAAATGAATCTGCAAGGGAGTACATTGGAAAAATGTACATTTGCTCTTTTAACAATATTGTAATATACACAAATAAGCGTATTTCTCCGCATTATTTTTTTTACCGATCCAAACCATTATGAATTAATAATGAAGAGACGTATATGTCCAGTTAGTATATCTTAGTGAGTTTTCATGTACAGTTATTATTCTCAATTTCAAATTTTCAAATATTCTCAATTTCAAATTTTCAAATATCACAAAAAATCTATGTTCAGCAATTAGTACATTGTAATTGATGCATAAGATGCCATCAAGTGTTTTATGTACATTGCTTTTTAAACAGAAATATGCAGGATAAAGTATTCAAACATAAAACCACATAAGAATTTCAGCTCTACCTAGCCATCAAGTGCTGTAAAGTATGTATTATGTTTACTAAACAGAAATCTCCGTCTCTGCATTTTAGTGATAATTATATGTACAATACTCAGTATCAAAACAATATCAACATTAGACTTTCAGTTCGACCTAGCCATCACTAGTACTATTATGTACATTGTTCATTCAACAGGAATGCGAAAGTTAAGTCCTTAAAATATCAAATAGCCAGATTGATAAGACGTGTCGATGACTTTGTCACAAAGGAAAGCTCAGACAAAACTGCCAGAAAATCAGGAAAATAGAGTGTTCACAAGCTTTTTTACTATATAAATATAAGGAAAAAGACCCCCCCCCCCCCTCGGCCATGTTTTTTACCGATCTAAACCATTATTAAACTCAACTGGTGTATCCAGGTAACAAATCTTCTGACCAAATTTCATGAAGATTGGGATTTCCACCCATCATAACCATTTTCGAACTCATCCGAGATATCTAAAAAATCGATGTTTAAAAAAAAAATATGATGATTAGGCAAAAAGGCACAAGGTTTCTCTATAGCCATATAAGGAATACTGCCCCGCCCCCTGGCGGCCATGTTTTTCAACGGACGGAAACTATTTTTGAACTCAACCAACATATTATTAAGACAAACATTTTGACAAATTTACATGAAGATTGGGCATCAAATGTGACTTCTACAGTGTTCACAAGGTTTTTCTTTTTTTTGACCTAGTGACCTAGTTTTTGACCCAGCATGACCCAATTTCGAACTCAGTCGAGTTATCAATGGGACAAATCTTCTGACCAAATTTCATGAAGATTAGACAATAAATGTGGCCTCTAGAGTGTTCACAAGGCAAAATGTTGACGACGGACGACGCACGACGGACGACACACGACGGACAAAAGGCGATCACAAAAGCTCACCATGAGCACGTTGTGCTCAGGTGAGCTAATAAAACAGTAATGAATACAGACAATGTCAGGCATCATTCTCACACCGTTTAACTGTAAACAAGTTACTTATGAAAAGTTTAAAGTGAGCAATTGAATTCTTCTGGCGAGTGAGATGTGAAAACAACAACCTTTAAAAAATCTACGCGGTAGCAATTTAATTTCAGCACATGTATATTTCACTTTTTTGTATAGCCATGTGTTAATATTTGCTGATAAAAGTCCCTTCTTGCACATCTAAAAACCAACGTGTTTTATAAGTGTGCGAAATTGTTGCTGTCGTCTTTCAAGTTCCACGCATGAAAAGCGTGCTTGTTGCAACAGACTTATGTGCTGTAACTAAATATAAACATGCAATTCAGTCTATGCAGTATTTTTGATGAAAAATTTAAATTGGAATAAATGCACACGAAGACCCATTGAAACTATAGAAACAAGAAACCGTCGGAGACAGGTGATGCTCCCCAAAGGTTTTTTGTCACAATATTGCACTATATATTCAGATAAAAGGAAACGTCTTGAGGGGCATAACTTTGGATAAAATAATACGATGAATGGTTTAGCAACTTAAAAATTTCAAAGGGCCATAACTCTCTGAATAAATCATCTAACCAGAAACCACAAATAACATGCGCATCTCCTCAAGGTAGTTAAGCTTCCGGCCAGAGCTCCAGATAAGGGTCGTATTTTCGTAATTACGAATTATTTTCAAGTCCGTTACGCATTTATTTTAAAATCTTGTCGTACCATTAAGAATTACAAAATCAAGTTACGAATATTATTTTTACATCGGTTCGTATCAATTTTTATTGAGTTCTTTTCGTGTATTAAAGATCTTTGCGGTGCTTATATAGAATGGTTATCGGGGTTGTTTAACAAAGCGCATATTTTCCAACAAAAGCGGCGTATACAGACTATCTGTCAAAAAACAATGGCGGCGCCCAGAGCGTCTTAAAAAACTGCAAAGCGTGCAAAAACACGCTTTTAACATATTGTACGCAAAGTGAGCCGAAGTTAAATGTTTAGAAAGACGTTATAGAAAAGATCTTATACGATGTTGTATGTTCAGTTGCTGACACAGTCGGAAAAGCTAAACAAAAAAGCGAGACACGACGGGTCCAAACTTAAACACAAAAAAAAACATTGAACGAGTGGAAGGGACAAGTCCCGTGGCTAATCGTTGAAAAGATTGAAGGGGAGACCCGTTTTAATTGTGAAATATGTAAAAATTCATCTAAGGCATGCCATCTAAGCACAGTATGGGCATATGAAGGTATTTGAAAAATAAAATTGTATAATACTGAAAAGACACTGTTGAACTCGTATTAGTAAAGTTGCTAGTATGTTTATTTTGATTTTTTTGCATGAAAATAACCATTATTATTTATTTTAGGTCATTTAGAAAAAATAAGAATTATTTTCCAAAACTTAGTAGTAACGTTAAGAATAAAATTTCAGAGTTAAGAATTCTTTTTGAAAAACTGGTAGTAATTTAAGAATTTCACAAAACCTTATCTGGAGCTCTGCTTCCCATAAAGCTTCATTGTATTCCAGTCAGTAGTTGGGGGGAAATAGCCCGGACAAGAATTGCACTACATGTACAGTTTTTAGAAAATTCCATAACTTCACTACCAACAAAGTTTCATTGAATTCCCATAATAAGTTGCTGAGAAATAGCTCGGACAAGAATTGCACTATATGTACAATGGAAAATTTCAACGGGCCATAACTCTATGAAAAATCATCCGACGAGAACCGGCTCATAATATGCACATCTCCTCTTGGTAGTGAAGCTTCCCATAAAGTTTCATTGAATTCCAGTCATTAGTTGCTGAGAAATAGCCCGGACAAGAATTGCACTATATGTACAGTTAATGGAAAATTTCAAAGGGCCATAACTCTGTGAAAAATCATCCGACAAGAACTGGCTGATAATATGCACATCTCCTTTTGGTAGTAAAGCTTCCCATAAAGTTTCATTGAATTCCGGTCATTAGTTGCTGAGAAATAGCCCGGACAAGAATTGCACTATATGTACAGTTAATGGAAAATTTCAAAGGGCCATAACTCTGTGAAAAATCATCCGACCAGAACCGGCTGATAATATGCACATCTCCTCTTGGTAGTGAAGCTTCCCATAAAGTTTCATTGAATTTCGGTCATAAATTGCTGAGAAATAGCCCGGACAAAAATTGTGCACGGACGGACGGACACACGCAAGGACAGACGAAGCGGCGACTATATGCTCCCCCCAAATATTTTTACGGGGGAGCATAAAAATACGTTAATTTACGACTTAAACATTGTAGAAGATGGCATGTTCATACAAATATTGGTGACGGGTGGGAGAGTAGAAGAGTCAGCACATAAAAATGAACAAAAAAGAAATTGAGATACATTAAATGAAGCATTTAATTTCAGGCGAAAAATATTTGAAAAAAAAAATTGTTTTGATTGAGAATTTTATACAATTCGCCTTTATACGAATACATTTATTATTAAAATTATGTTGTGGTTTATTCTTTGTTAGACTCACATACTTTTCCTTAGCGCTAACTTAGATATAAGTTGAATTTCTTTTTTCATCTGAGTAATCATACGTTGCGTTTGTGTGAATCCTGTATAAAAATTATGAGAGATTGTAAATTAATGTCATTTTTCCTCCTTGATGTTTTTTCAAAATCTCAACACTGCAGACACTTAAAAATAAATATATTTGGTGTCTGCATTTTTCGTGGCCGTTCGATTAACCTACATTGAAAAGTCGAACTTCATGTCCTGTGTCTGTAAGTAATATTAAATACGTTGACAGAGCGAGACAGTGAGCAGACAGTGGGTCCAGTCAAAATGTGTGAAATTTGACATTTGAAAATGCATACGGTGTACATATCACTGAGGGCATTGTGTAGGGGGAATATAGATATTCAGACGGATATAAAATAAACATTTAAAGATAATAGAGTATATATTTTATCGACATAGACATTCCTATCATTTCAAATATATTAGAAAACAAAAATATTTGTGACTGATTTGTGACTGAGCATTGTGTTGTAGTGGTGGGGTCGATGAACATGCAGGTGAGCCATGAATGAGTCATGAGTTAAAGAATGCGTTTATAATATTCATGTGAATGCTTAGGCGTGCTAGATTCATAGACACTGCTGTATACGTCACTTGATTGCTGAATCGTACAAAGAGCATCTAGTAAACATTATGAGGATATAGTCATCAGTTACAGTTTGTCCAAATAAGCATAGAAACTGACCTTCCCGAATCATACAAATACGCACATGGTTTTCTAACAAATATACATAGACAAAGGTAAAATAACAACTTTAAACCAATTTTTCCTGTAAACCACAGAAAAGCATTACATGAGGTGTGCTTTAGTTGCTTGAAAGACAAACGTCTATATAATGAGTGCAAGAAAGAAACATGTACAGTACCTAAATACAAACATCACATGTTCTTGCATAGAAGGATTTCAAATAAGGTTGACCTCAGGCCTATAGATACTTCAGTTATGTGTTCTGCTAAGAAGAGTTACTTTGTTAAGCACTGTCTAGGCATCATTCTGGAGGTGGTTATTGTAGAGAACTGGAACACCTGCGCGATGTACTCCATACAAGTACCTATGTGATGACTGTCTCATTAACATGTCACAACATGACTTGTTAAGTTTACCACGAAAACAGCAAGCACATTGGAGTTGACACATGGAGAGGAAGTGGATCTGCAGATGCATGCAATTAACCCAAAAGAAAAGGTTGCCCTCGACAATGTATAGTTAGTCAAGAATGACTCCATAATACGAGTTGCCATATAACAATTAGATCTGAAGTCAAAGACATTTCATATCAAAAAGATTAAGACAATCCGCAAGCTGCTGCTGATGATGTCACGTTGCTAATATGGTTCAAAGTTGTATACCTCTAGATTTTCTTGTCAGTAACAGAAAACAGCCATATGCAATGCGAGTAGTACATGGCCCTGTTAGAAGCACCCAAAAAGTGCTAGGTAGGTACATTTCAGATTCTCTTTGCTGGAAGCAAACATATATATTAACAGTTTATACTAACAAATACAATCATTCAATTCTTAATTTACGAATCATCGATTTATATTCCTTTATTATAGTATTTTGTTGCAAAAACACTAATGTAACATTTCAGCAAAATAACTAAACACTCATGGTCAGTCAAACAAAAAGAAGCCAAAAGTTCAAAAAGCAATATCACACATTATAGATAAAAATATTCGTGACATTTATATTACATCTAAAACAAGGTTTAGCATGTGATAAATTGTTGTTGGCATAGTACCAATGTTGTATATTTGCACAGAGACGTGAAGTTGTTTTTTTACAATGCAATACGCGTTCACTATAGTGTCAGTGTAAATATAAAGTTATTCATTGGCGTCGCCCTGGAAGGCGGCGACTAGTATGTAATGCATTTTTTTCGCTTATGGGAGGAGAAGTTATTTTACGGATCAATGTATATATTTTTGTTTTAAGAATATCTTGCATAGTGGTGATTTTTTGTGTAAATTATTGTAAATAGGTACTGCATTTGTGCCTATTACATTTATTACAACATTTATTGCCAATAATGCAAAGCTAATTGTTTTAATTAATAACTGATCCACAACTGATCACGGGAGAAAGATCACAGGGACTGGGCAAATACGCGAAACTTTCTGGTTTTGTATAAAAACAAATGATGTTTTGTATAAAAACAAAACATAATCAATATATATTTATTTTGTGGTTTTTCTAATTTTCTTATTTAGTGGAGAATCAATGTAGTACGATATTTGACGACCTATCGCGCAAGCAAGTTTATTGGAAGGCGTAGTGGTACGAAAACGTACCATGTATTCGTTTATTAATAGACATATAATAACGATCGCTATACACAACTTCACCAAATAGCAGTTTGGGAGAGCTTTAGACTGAAGTTCTTTACGCAACAGTCATCTAAAGGCCCCCCTGTTCAATCCCGGGTTCCGGCACGAACGGAACAGTTCGGCGGCTGACAATTTTTTCAGTCAGGTTAATAAATATAAAAAAGCTTTATTTTATGTAGACATTTTAAAATCCATTTAACTACAATTTCTTACATCACTTAAATATCTTATAAAAAATACACGTGTTTTTATATTAACAAATACATGCAAACAACACATCTATTATCCATGTATTTTTATGGTTGTCTATCATAGGCCTATCCCTACCACATATAGAGCGCGAAGCGCAACACGTTTTATTGATTGTAACAATGAGTTGCGATTAAGGAAGCAGCCGCTTATCAAGGAGGAGCTGTGTCCCAGCAACCCGTTTCCCTAGAGTCAAGCATTCCTCGGAGTTTTTTTTAAGAACCACATATAGAGCGCGAAGCGCGACACTTATTCCTATCCAGGTGGTATGGGCCCTTTAGCATTATCCGACCATCACGTCCATAGTTATCTTCCTTAGAAGTTGAGAAATTTTGAAATCCTTGTTCGAAGTCCAAAATTTTCATCCGATTGTTCCCAAACTTTCACAGGTTTTTTTATCAATGAGGACCCAACTCAAACTCTATATGAGCAATATCGGACCATAAGTCCAGAATTATGTCTCTTTGAATTTAAAAATAAAAGTGAAAAACTGCTTGATTAGGTGATTATGTCAACATGTTTCATCAGATTCTTTCCAAACTTACAGTGTCTTCATATCATGAGCATTTTTACCTCATTTAAAATGAGAAACATCGGAACAATAAGTCCAGAATTTTTTTCTATTAAATTTGACAAAATAAACAATTTCCACTTGTTTAAAAGATTTCACAACTTTCGTCTGAATCTTTCCAAACTTGTTCAGTGTTTTTATATCAGTATTATTCGAACCCTATTGAAAATGATGAATATCGGAGCAATAAATCTATTATGATCTTTTACTGAATTTCAAAGTATTGTGAAATGCAGCTTCTTTATACAATTTACAGTTTTCATTCAATTTTTTTTCAAACTTTTACAGTGTTTTCATATCAATGAGTACTCAACCCCTATCGTAAATGAGCAACGTAAGAATAAGTTCAGAATCATCTCCCCTTGAAGTTGAGAAAAATATGAAATAACGCTTACAAGATGAAGCAGATTTTTAAAAACCTACACAGTTCTGTTCCATTTATGAAAACTGCACACGGATACCGGTAAAAAAGGAAACCAATGTAAATAAAATGAACTATGAAATATTTGGGTGTTACAACACAAAATCATAGATAATGGTTATTTGGGGGTTATAACACAACATCATAAATAATGGTTATTTGGGGGTTATAACACAAAATCATATATAATGGTTATACCAGTATCTTTTTCTATTTTGTTTAAAATAATCGGCCAATATATTAATATTTACAGTAGAAAAAAATCGTTCCATGTAACTTCATTGAGTGCCTTTTACACTGAAATTTCCGAAGCCCTTTGATGCTTTGCATCAATACTTATCTTGTTAATGTCATGAAATGCGTATTATTCCATAACAGGAAGTACTAAAAGTAAAAAGTTATAGTCTTTTGTTAGTACACAGGGTGGTGCGGTGGTCGAGTGGTAACACTCTGGTATACCATTCCAGAGGTCCCCGGTTCAATGGCCGGGGCACTGGAAATTTCAGAAATGCTTCAAGTGTTTCCCACCCAACTAGAGAAATACTGATATGAAACCCAGGTAATTATCGCGTGTATCAGTGCTATCAGTGCTATACACTGAGCACGTAAAAGAACCAATGGATCTATTCGCAAAGAGTTAGGGTATCGCACCTGGATTCCTTGTATCCCAATACTGTCTCTTCTGCTTGCTGTCTCTTCAGCTAAACCAAAGGACCCCATTAGAAATGTCAGTTTTTTTACCTTATATAACAGACCCCGAATATCGGCGTTTTCCCATAGCAATCTAGGCTGTGTTTTTTCCCTTTCCGGACCAAAAAATTCCCCTAGCAGAAGCTTTTTCCCCTCCATAAAACAGTTGCAAACAATTGAATTTAACAACAGATTCGCTCGAAATCGTACAAAACACTGTTTGGTACCAATCCAATTATGGTTTCCATCCCGTACATGCCGTAAGAAGATACTTGTCAATTCTTAACACGGCCCAAATTTTTCCGCATTATCAGAACGCAAAAAATAATTTTTACTGTAACACCGGCTATATGTGTACTACGTCATACTACGTCATTCGTATCTGCGTTTCATACTGGTTCTCTGCTTTGTGCGTGAATATAAGGTTGAATAAGACGACGTAGAACCATCCAAACGTTCGCATCCGCTTTCGCTTTCTGAACTGTCAAAATGTCACCCCAAAAAAAAATAAAACCCTGTCAAGATTAATTAACTTTGAAAGCTGCATTTGGAATTGCCGAAAGTCATAAACATGTAGCATCATCCTAGTTTTTAGTTATAACAGTTTCTTTCAAAATGTTTATAAATCATTAAAAATTTGTTGATGTTTCAAAGTTTTTTATTACTAATTTAAAAACCAAAATCTCATTGTTTTTGGAAAAAAATCATTGTTTCAGCACATGTGCACTTTAAAAACTCATTGGTAAAAAATGAAAAAATATCACTGATTGAGATACAGCTTGATTGCAATATTATATACTCGTCAGGTCTTTTATTTAGCCCATCCCATCAATTGCTGTTAACATCCTGTGATTGATAAGTAAACATTTTAAATATTCAAAGTTCACTTTATTTAATGTTTAATTGTCAGGGCCAGACAAGTTATTGACAGAAGAGGACATGGAAGCATTAGTGGAAATGTTAAGGGGAAGAAAAACAGGGAAATGCCACTGTAAAATTGTCTAATGAAAAGTTAATTAACCAGAAACATTGATCTATCAAAAAAATAACAGTCTTTTTTAACCCATTTAACAGTAAAAGTAAGACTCTTAACATTTTACCCATTAAGGAAAAAACACGCACAATTTTTTCCCCAAAGTGGAAAATCGCGCATGAAATTTCCCCCATGTAAGGGCTAAAGGCCCCATCCCCACCAACCCCCCCAAAAAACCTGTAAGTGCTTGCACTTTCATGGGTTATCCTTGACTGCAAGGTCAAAAGAAATACATAAATACACATACAACATCCCACATTAGTCCAACTTTGGAATACACCACAGCAGTGAGGTATTCAAGCAAGTTGACCAGCAGCCCTAATGCGCTACAAAGAAAAGGAACATACGCCTTAGAGGCATGGGCACTGTTAGCAGGAACAGTTTGAAAGTTATGGCCAACATACTTTTCTTATATTAACCACAAGAGGGGGCAATCTTTTAAAATAAACTTATTACAGGTCCACCATACGATAAAGCACACCAAATATTTAACACTTGGACCTATTTCAAAGAATAAGATTTTAAACTTTGTTTATAATACAAGTCTATACAAACTATTTGAAAACTGGGCATGGTTACTTTTGACCCAAGGCACAGGATCTGAATAAACTAAGAAAAGGAAAAACATCAAAATGTAAATATCAAATAAACAATTCCTGACCTGTGCAATTTCAAAGATTTGTGATTTGTAAATAATTTGATCACCAAAGCTTGAAAAGTTTTGACATGATTTGAAAAAACTACGCAGAGGACAAGTGTTTACACACATCCCACCCAGATTCTAACTTGCTCTTGATATTGACAAGATAAACATTCTCATCAAGTTTCATCACGATTGAGTCATAGATGTTGCCCCTGGAAAGTTAAGGTTTTTTTATACTTTTATCTGGTGACCTAGTTAGAAGAGGCAAATGGCCCAGATTGAACGTCTAAGTATTGTCCAGATGAAAATTCTAACCAAGTTTAATAAAGACTGAGTCATACATGTGGCCTCTGAAGTGATAGTAATGTTTTATTGACTAGGTGAGCTAGGTTTTATTGCAGGTGACCCACATTTAATAACAGCTTAGGCATTGGCAAAATAAACATTCCAACCATCACTATTGCATAATAAATATGGCCTCTAGACTTGTAACAAGTTTTTTGCCAAAGACTTGACCTAGTTTTCAGACGCATCTGACCCAGATTCCAACTTGGCTAATTTATTGTATAGATTGAGTAATAAATGTGGTTCTAGAATGATAACAATTTTTTATTTTTTATTTTACCTAATATATAGACGCATGTGATGCGGAAGCGAGACGAGATATTGTCAAGAAAAACGATTAGTTTCATCAGGATTGAGTAATAAATGTTGCCTCTAGAGTGGAAACAACATTGTTTCTATATTGAATCTGGTAACCTTATTTTCAGACTCAGGTGACCCAGATTTAATCTCAGCCTAGATTTACCTAAGACAATTACTCTAACCAAGTTTAATTAAGATTGGTTCATAACTGTTGCTTCTACAGTGGCAACAAATTGTTTTTAAGATTTGACTTGGTGACCTAGCTTAGGACCCTTGTAAGCCAGCTTGGACATTTACCTAGATATTGTCACAATTTACATTTTGATCAAGTTTCATGATTAAAGAGTGGGGATTGAATGTGGCCTTAAAAGTGGTTAAATACTTTTTTCTAAGCTTTGATCATACGCATGTGACCCATGTTTGAACTCGGCTCAGCTTCTGTCCAGATAATCATTCTGTCAAAGTCTCACCAAGATAAGATGAAGCATGTGGACTCTAAAGAGTGCAAAAGTTGAAGAAACTCACTGCACACCAGACACTCCTTAAGCTCTTGGCCCTACGGTTTCAGAGTGTGTTTTTTTTTAAATTACTTGATACATATAAAGAAAACAAGTAACCCCAGGGCTGTGCCAATGGCGACTGCAGATGACCCTTGCTCAGGAGAAAAGATTTTTTTAAAATTGGGACGCATGCATGCACTGATAGTCAACTGAAAACAAAGTATCCACATAGATCCCCATCAGCACTATGTACTCAGGTGAGCTTAAATGTTTCACAGCAAAACAGCGAACAATCAACAAACTTTAATGACGATCATTTAGTCTGCAAATGTATTTTTAACAGCTTTGCACCTGATCATTCTTATTCTGATGTCAACAAGCTATTTCTTTTAATTTTTATACCAGCAAAATAAATTTATTTAAGGATGGTTGCAAATCCCTTGATATACAGTATAAACATAAATAATAATTATGTGTATTGTATTTATTTTTATTAATAACTTTACAAACAATGTGTAATTTACTGTTTATTGGTATTATTTATTTATTATAAAATAAATAAAATTGTTTCGGTGGGCGGGGGGGGGGGGGGGTAATAATGTATATTATATAAAGTATCAGGATTTATGTACGCTATTGTTGTAACACAGAACTTGTAATAAGCCATGTTACCAGTAAAGGCCATCAAAAGTTTCAGATAGGTATCATTTTTCAATAATATTTTTACAAATACTTTGAAATAAACCCAACTTCTTAAGTATTGTATTTGTAACATTTTTTATTTTGTGTTTTGTTTGATGCAATTATTTTTAGAGATTGGAAAAAAATGGGTGGATTAAGGTTATTTGTCAGTATATTGATTTGATTTTGTGAATATTTATTATTAATGTTTATATAAAATGTTGTCTATAGATTGTCTATTTACTGATAAGACTTTTTTTTTGTATTTTTAATTGATAAACATTTTTATAAATGTGCAATTTTTAGATGGTCGCTTTAGCGACCGTCTAAAGTGCTTAATGTGAAATTCAGGTCGATACGGCCTAGGTATGATTAACCCAATACCCAATATCCTTCGGAAAACCTGTAGTGCGTTCAGTTACAGCGAACGTTCGCTATAGTTCGCGAACGGTCGCGAACGTTCGCTACTGAACGCTCGGTTCGCCGCGAACGTTCGCGAACCGAAGCGAACCCTCTTGGGAGGTAGTTCGCTATAGTTCGCTAGCGAAACCAAGATGGCGGACAAATAAATATGTTGTATTTGTTCAGTGTAACTTCGATATTGTTTCCTTTTTTTTGTAGTACAAAAATGAATTGAACAATAAACAAAGTGTATATGAGGTTTTGGGGATTCCGATAATGACGCCACGTTTGCGCATCCTCAAATTTTGGCCGTCAACACTGCGGCCATTCTGCTTTTGTTTGCGTTTGATGATCCGCATCGTGATAAGATTTCAATCATATTCGCGACCCTTTTTAAGAACAACAAAACACTCAGAAATTGAAATTCTTTCAGATTAAATAGAATCCAATGAATGAACACAAATAAGGACGAAAACAAACAACAAATTGATTGATTTTATGTAATCAACATAAAGAAACTATTTGAACCTATATGTCCGTAAAAACTTACCTTGTTGCAGATTAACTAAATCCTCTTGATACATGTAAATGTTTTTATTTAATTGTTCACACCAATTTTGACACTCCTTATTTCAGCATGTTTAACCACCCATTGTTTAATTGCCCCTTCATCACAAACCGATTATCTCGATATGATCGGATACTGTCCAGACAATTACTAAGAAAACAGGGTGTCATAAACCCAGGGACCTATATTTGTATGACTCAGTATGGGGTCATTAACCACATGTGTCTGGTCATTAAACACAATTGATGATACCTCTGTGTCATCTCTTGGCATATTAAGCCAAACACTTAACAGTTGCTTTAATAAAACATTTGAACATATTTAAAAAATAGGCGTACATTTGTCCGAAATGGATTAACAGGAACTATTAAGTATGTATATTAACCAGTTTAAACATAACACTTAAGTGTTTTATAATGAAATACATTTAAAATATTGTAGAAATTTACTGCTACACAATTATCGTATTTAACGGGTACCTGCAAATGTAAACTCCGATGTAATAACGTGTAAAGATCGTGCGTTTTTGCAGTGTTCGAAACATCATCGTGAAAACAAGCAATCGCGTTTGATCATAATACGGATATAAAATACTTGGGTAAAATAAATGTATAGATTAAGGTATAATAAAATGCCAGATTTGTATCCCTCATTATCACTACAAAAGAGTTTTCAATATAGATGTGCATTCAAAGACAGTTCAATTCGCAAAATATGAAGGTGTTTTTTTCCATTTGAATGCTAAAATTTATTAATATTTTCATTAAATGTAAACGAAACGAAAATTCATTCAATGTAAAAGAAAATTACAACTACATTTGAAGATTGTAATGTATTGCGCTATTTTAGGGCTTTGTTTTATAACTGATTCAATGCACCTCTTACACTAAATTTCGATCGCTAATGAAAAATAACACTATCGCATCCACACCACTTATAATTATAATCAAATTATTATAGGTTTTTTATTTTTGAAATATCTGTTAGATAAGTACTTTCTGTGTTATTAGCGATTTCCGCCATCAACATCGCAATCAATTTTCTGGGAGCCGCCATCTTGAAACGTTCGCGCCGAACTTATCGTTCAATAAGACCGAATCGCAAACGAACCATCATTGGCGAACGTTCGCTGTAACTGAACGCACTACTGGTTAAAAACATTTAAATATAACAATAATATTCTCTAAAAAATGTAGTCTTGCTGTTTTGAAATAAGGTTTGGAATTTTGTTTTCTAAATAACTTAATTCAAAACAAAAGTTTAATTATAGTGTTTTTTACTTGTTAGTCGCATATTTACCGCATTATAATGTGTGTTATAATAGGCAAACCATACATTAGTGAAATTCAATCTGCCTTCGCACATAGAAGGAATGGGTCAATTAGGTGCTGCGTTTCCTTTGCTTACTTCAGTTAGAGGTCAATTATTTACGTAATAGCAATCACTAGGCTCCGGCTTCAAAGGAATTGCGGCGCGTTCTTACATAATAAAAGTCGTAGTCGCATGGTATTTGCGTTTTGCGTCCTATTTGGTCACGTGGTTCTTTTTCGCGGGTGTTTTGGCATTCATGATATGAGGCTATTAATAGATGCGCCTGTCGATAAACAAAGGAAAGTTTACGGGTTATAACAACGCAATAGGTTACGCTCTCGCATACAACTCAATGACGTAGTACAGGTTGTAAATTGAGAGATTCGGGAAAAAGTTGACGCTTATTTATATTCTCAATTTATAAAACGTTGAACATAAGTTCAACAATAACTTCAGCGATACGATAGACAAAAAAAAGTTTCATAATTGCTAAACCCGAATATAACAAACAATTTATAATAATAATAATACGAATGCAATAGTAGAAGGTTAGTAGAAGGTTAAGCTTGTTTATATTCACAGTTCTCAATACATAGCCAGTTGGATATGAGTTCATCAATTACTACAAGCATACTATAGGCAACCTCGAAAATGCTTTTTAATCGCTAAAACCGAAAACAACTTAATATATTATATTAAATATATTTATAACAATAAATGTCTTTTAAAAATTTAGTCGGCGTATACGCTGACTTTGAAATAAAGTTAGCAATTTACTTTTCTAAATAATTAAATACAATTAAACAAAAGTTAAACTATTGTGTTGTGTTTTTCACTTGTGAGCTGCATATTCACCGCATGAATTGTGTGTTAGCATTGTCAAACCACACATTAGTGGGAGTAAATAAAAAATATACTACGGGAGAGCACTTCATATGTGCCCTCATATGCCTTGTAATGAGTTTTTTTTCTTCACTATCGAAATATATCGTATGTTTATATTTGATTTAAACGCAGTTTTCTTTCGACACATTTAAATCACACGTCAATAGCGCCGTCATGCGAAAATGGGTCTTATGCGTTTCGGCAAGCGTTTGTTAAACCCAACATGTGCTTTTGCGCAGTCAGGCCATAGGCGATGCTGTTCGCTTTAAAATCACTCAATATGTTATGTTTCTCCTTACCAGAAGGAGGGATAGCTGAGTGGGCTATTTATATGATGGGCGCATATGGAATAAGACCCATTTTCGCATGACGAGGGTCATAACAAATCTCATTGCGAATTGAAAATGCCACATTTAAGAACAATGCTTTTTGATACAAAATTGAATTGAAAATAGCAAACTTGTTAATAATGGCAGCCTATCCACACATTAAGGAATGATTTCCAGACGTGCTGACCAAGTACGGCAAACATTGTGGTATGATAATTAAACGATTTTCTCTTATCGTGACACTATACTATTTCGCTAATGATTGTTTTCTCATCTTGGAGGCGAAAGTGAAATTCTGCGAGATGGATTGTAACGCGTAATTGTAACAGGGCCACAATTTGTGTCGTTTGAGCATACAGAGAGTTGTCCGGAATTACAGAGAGTAGTCCGGAATTCCTTACACTGAACAGTGCTACATCCTTTGAATTGAGCACATACGCAGTGATGTAGCAAAAATTCAGAGGTTGTATCTCGAATCAGCTTATTAAATATTCGAAAATTTTCATGCGTGTCTGTTGGCGTTATGTAAAAGTCACTAAGATGAAAACTGAAACAGCTACGCCTAAAAGCGCATTAGTGCTCTATACCTATGTTTATGTTAGCGTTGTTGACACCGTGTGAACTGCTCGGGTAACAAGTAAAGCATAAACAGCAATGTTTATATACTTTTATTCCTCCATATACAAGATACGAAGATTATTGTATATTTTGAATTTGTATATGGTGTCAAAAATAAAAAGTTTTGTACACGGAACTTTCATTATGAATTTATATTCTTGGTGAGATAGTCATTTGATATTAGAAAAAAATATTCCTTTAATATGATGGTGACTGCAAATTTTCTTTATATTAAGTTATCATTACCATTTTCATCATACTTTCTATGCTTTCAGAACTTCCAAAAAGCATGTTGTTTTTATTTTGTCTTAGTTATTTCTATGAAATAATAAGGATGATAAAAAGTGCACACAAAACTCGACCCGTGCGCTATGACACACACTATATAAAGTTGAATGGCGTGTGTTCATTTCAAACTTGCGATTGATTTTCAAAAATGAATTGCGTGTTAAATTATGCAATAGCGAACATCTTCAGAACTTCAGCGCTTTGATTAAATATTGTAGATAATTGACTTCATTATAGAGCCAGGATGTATATCCCGGTCTCATGTTTGACATTAACATATATTGTAAGTAACATTCGTATGAAGAGTTGTGATTGAACTTTTTTTTAAAACAAACTAAATGAGAAAATATATTTAAAGCTTGATGGAAAATCTCACCACACATCTCCCCAGGCTGTTGTGCTTGGGTAAGTGAGAGTGGGGGGTATGCCTTTGGACAGCTGATGAACTATGTTGCTGATTGCTTCCTCTATCTTTACTAGCACATCCTCTCTGGCAAACCTTGCAACAAATAAAACATAGGGAAATGGTAGCCAACTGGATAAGTATGAATAACAAGCAAATTCGTTGAATTAATATCCCCCACCAATATGCTTCTGGACACAAAAGTGTTATATTTGACACTCAGCTAAAAAATCTTTTTTTTAAGATACAAAGGGCCATAACTCTGTTATTAACAGATGGTGTACAATGCCATTTGGCATGCACCATCTATGGCAAGCGGTTCGACGCATAATCCCAAGAAACTAGGTTTCTCATGAGAACCTAGGTTCTCAAAATGAGAACCTAGGTTCTCAGAATGAGAACCTAGGTTCTCGCTTGAAGATTGCACATGGCATCAAGAACCCAAGTTTTCAAATGAGAACCTAGGTTTTTCATGAGAACCTAGGATCTCATTTGAAAACTTAGGTTCTCAGAATGAGAACCTAGGTTCTCAGAATGAGAACCTAGGTTCTCAGAATGAGAACCTAGGTTCTCATGAAAAACCTAGCTTCTTGGGATTATGCGTCGAACTGCTTGCCATATCCGTGGTTTTCATTTGGGAACCATAGGTTCTCTGAGAACCTAGGTTTTCAGAGAACCAAGGTTCTCATGAGAACCTAGGTTCTCTGAAAACCTAGGTTCTCTGAGAACCTAGGTTCTTCTGAGAACCTAGGTTCAGAATTACGGGTAAACTTGCTCGTTTGGAATACAGGACATATATTATTCAGGGCGCAGGATCAATGGGGTTCACATATGATTACACACGGGCTGGACAGAATGAAAACACGCCGTTAAGAACTTTATTTTTGCAGATATCTGAAGTTATTGAAATATGTTTGCAAAGTCTTTATTGCATAAGTTTTTCTTGCAGTGTTGCTGATATCTTACGATTGAATAATATATTATTACACATTATCAATAGAGATAAAACTTTTATTTATACCATAATGATTGCTTACAATATCACAGACATACTTAAAATAGAAAACTGTACCATACAGTCGTTTGAGGCCCGAACAAGGGAAGTGAATATCTGAAACTCATTTAATGCTGTAACAATGTATTATGTAACAATTGATCTTAATTTGTTTCAAATTTTAGTGTCAAAATAATATTTACAATTAAAGATGTATTTTATAAACAGTTTAATTTTTTATTAACGTGTTCGGACCAATGTCGACCGATTTCTTATTTCATTCCTCAAGAAGTTTCCTACAAGATTCGTAGAATATTACTGAGCATTGTCTGAACATTGTTAAAAAATGTTCTTGGGATGTATCATGCACGGTTTCACGCCTATTTCTTATCATTTTACACATATGCTGCCAGCGTGTACAAAGCAATGGGAGACAACTGGAGGTTAATTATGGCAAGCGATTCGACGCATAATCCCAAGAACCTAGGTTTCATGAGAACCTAGGTTCTCATGAGAAACTAGGTTTATGAAATCCCAAGAAACCAGGTTTCTCATGAGAACCTAGGTTCTCATTTGAAAACCTTAGTTTACGCTTGAGAACCTAGGTTCTCATGAGAAACTAGGTTTTTCATGAGAACCTAGGTTCTCATAGACACATAGAACTTAGGTTCTCATTCAGAGAACTTAAGTTCTCGTTTGGTATCCTAGGTTTTCACAAGAACCTAGGTTCTCATTTGAAAACCTAGGTTTTCATGAGAACCTAGGTTCTCATTTGAAAACCTAGGTTCTCATTCTGAGAACCTAGGTTCTCATGAGAAACCTAGTTTCTTGGGATAATGCGTCGAACCGCTTGCCATACACCATCCTCTTATCCATATATATACTCACACCAAGTTTCAATGAAATCCACGAAAGCACTTCCAAGATATGGCTCCGGACACAAAAGTGCCGGACGGACAGACGGAAAGACGGAAGGACTGACAACGCCAAAACAATATCCCTCTGCCTGTGGCGGGGGATAAAAAGAGAGTACTTAAGGCCCCTAAAGGTGAAATATTTGTAATAATTTCCGACTTGACTTTCCCAAAGAATTAGAATGTAGAGAAAATAAGAGGGATCAAATTAACAGGAAAGTGTACCCAGTTTACTAAAAACAAATATGAAAAACATGATGATGACAGGGCATAAACTATATCCTTATGTAAAAAGATAACGTCAATAATTTTACAACAAAACTTGTTTGCATGTCTTATTGAAATTTGTAATTTTTATAACCAAGCATTATGGAATAAACCCGCTTTGAATAAACGAACCACACATGAAATAATTGAATCACATTGATTGATAACTGTGAATTTTTTTTTAAATGAAATATTAAAGGCTTTTCTTTTTCAAAATAAGATATAAGAGTAGACAAAAAAAAACATCAACCGTGATCGATTTCATGATAAAACATAATAAACCATTACAAAATGTGATTGGAAACTCAGGAAAGTGATTTCAACCAAGTTCATACTGAAGTGTAGAAAACCTAGAAATGCAATCATTTTATTGCAAAACAGGTTTGTGTATATTATTGCAATTTGACATTTTTCTTACAACCCGTTATGCAATAAACCAATTTGCAATAGAATTATAACACATGTATACATTAATTCAAAGGAAAATGCACATTGCCATTAGACACTGTGCAAGTGATTATTTTTGCTTTTTTTTGTTACTGCCTTTTGTCATTTGGATTGGGAAAAATTTTGACGTTTATCGTAATTTCTCTTCTGCTTGCCGCCATCATGGAGGATGACATAAAAACAGGCATGCTCTATTGTGATACTTCGACTATATTAGCAATATAGGGATGTGTAGAACGTAAATTATCTGCTGAATTCGCGAACCAATACTTAGTTCAGTTGTCGTTAGGGGATTATCCTGTTCGTTATAAATTTCACTGAAGTAAACAATATTTAATTTATGGTACCACATTAAAATTGTTAATAAATTTTGTTTAACAGGCCATGGTCATATTCATGTGTTGGGTAAAGAATGAATGAATACAATGTTGACATTGAAATTGTATAAACTTGCTTTAAGTAAAAATAAAACCTGTATGTCTCCCTTCTTTTCAATCTTTCATCTTATAAACTTACTGACATCCCTGCATATGTTTGAAAAGAGTAAAACATATTTGTAATATTAAAATACATTTTTTTATTATGGCTATTTTGGAAATTATTCCTTTTATGTGGACCGCAAATTAGCATGAGCATGTTTGTCAAAACAAGGGCTGTTTGTAAAACATGCATGCCCCCCATATGGGCTGTCCGTTGTAGTGACAGCCATTGTGTGAATATGTTTTTGTCACTGTGACCTTGACCTTTGACCTAGTGACCTGAAAATCTATAGGGGTCATCTGCCAGTCATTATCAATGTACCTATGAAGTTTCATGATCCTAGCCATAAGCGTTCTTGAGTTATCATCCAGAAACCATTTTACTATTTTGGGTCACCGTGACCTTGACCTTTGACCTAGTGACCTGAAAATCAATAGGGGTCATCTGCGAGTCATGATCAATCTACCTATCAAGTTTCATGATCCTAGGAATAAGCGTTCTTCAGTTATCATCCGGAAACCATTTTACTATTTCGGGTCACAGTGAACTTGACCTTTGACCTAGTGACCTCAAAATGGATAGGGGTCATCTGCGAGTCATGTTCAATGTATCTATGAAGTTTCATGATCCTAGGCATAAGCGTTCTTGAGTTATCATCTGGAAAACATTTTACTATTTCGGGTCACCATGACCTTGACCTTTGATCTAGTGACCTCAAAATCAATAGGGGTCATCTGTGAGTCATGATCAATGTACCTATGAAGTTTTATGATTGTAGCCATTAGCGTTCTTGAGTTATCATCCGGAAACCATTTTACTATTTCAGGTCACCGTAACCTTGACCTTTGATATAGTGACCTGAAAATCAATAGGGGTCAACTGCGAGTCATGATCAATCTACCTATCAAGTTTCATGAAGTTAGGCATAAGCGTTCTTGAGTTATCATCCAGAAACCATTTTACTATTTTGGGTCACCGTGGCCTTGACCTTTGACCTTGTGACCTGAAAATCTATAGGGGTCATCTGCGAGTCATGATCAATGTACCTATGAAGTTTCATGATCCTAGGCCTAAGCGTTCTTGAGTTATCATCCGGAAACCATTTTACTATTTCGGGTCACCGTGACCTTGACCTTTGACCTAGTGACCTGAAAATCAATAGGGGTCATCTGCCAGCCATTATCAATCTACCTACGAAGTTTCATGATCCTAGGCATAAGCGTTCTTGAGTTATCATCCGGAAACCATTTTACTATTTTGGGTCACTGTGACCTTGACCTTTGACCTAGTGACCTGAAAATCAATATGGGTCATCTGCGAGTCATGATCAGTCTACCTATCAAGTTTCATGATCCTAGGCCTAAGCTTTCTCGAGTTATCATCCGGAAACCATTTTAATTTTTCGGGTCAACGTGACCTTGACCTTGGACCTAGTGACCTCAAAATCAATAGGGGTCCTCTGCGAGTCATGATCAATGTACCTATGAAGTTTCATGATCCTAGGCCCAAGCGTTCTTGAGTTATCATCCGGAAACCACCTGGTGGACGGACCGACAGACCGACCGACCGACATGAGCAAAGCAATATACCCCCTCTTCTTCGAAGGGGGGCATAAATATCAGTTAGTGGATTCTCCCAGGGCTAGATGAAAGCATGGAATTGATATCTCACCTCAGAAAATAACCAAAACGTTAAAAGATAAATAAAATATTCTAGTATGATGTTAACGCAGTCATTTAAACAAGTGATTGCTCGATCTAAAACCTAACTCTTTAAAATTCTTTTGGGTTATTTTGTCTTTAAACAATTTACATTGTATTGGTTTGTTCACTCACTGTACATATTTATATATATAATTAATTTAAATAATTAAATTTATATAATGTGTTTGCCAAGCATTTAAATGTGCAGACATTCAAGACAAAAAGTAATCTAAAAAGACATCTTATAAGCGTTTGCCGGTAAATGAGGTAGCACCTACAATCATATTATATTGTATAAGATGTAATTAAATAACAAGATAACCGCATAGGGGTTGCCATCGCTTGGCAGTGGGTGCACTTTTTTTATAAATTAAAGCTTGTTAGAAGAAAATGTTTAAGTTTTATATTAGAGGTCACAGTGACCTTGACCTTTGACCTAGTGACCCAAAAATAGGTGTGGCGTGTAGAACTCATCAAGGTGCATCTACATATGAAGTTTCAAAGTTGAAGGTGGAAGCACTTTAATGTAGAGCCTATGTTATAATTTTATATTAGAGGTCCCAGTGGCCTTGACCTAGAGACCCAAAAATGGGTGTGACGTGTAGAACTCATCAAGGTGCATCTACATATGAAGTTTCAAAGTTGTAGGTGGAAGCACTTTGATTTTAGAGCCAATTTAATGTTTTAGCACGACATAGCGGACGGCAGACGCTGGACGACGAGCTTGCTATTTCAATACCTTGGGTTTTCTCTGAAAACAGCCAAGCTAAAAATTGAGATAATAAATAATAATAATAGGAATCTTCTTTCTGCTTGTTTTTATTTATTTTTTTTAATATGTGTGTGTGTGTGGGGGGGGGGGGGGGTTCTAAATGGGATTTTTTAGCATTTTGTGCAGGGACTAAATGGGATTTTTTAGCATTTTGTTCAGGGAATGGGTCCGTTTATTGTGAAAATATAAGTGGATCCGGTTTTTACACAGTCTGAAGAATAATCAGAAATATGTATACCCCTTTGAATTTTAACAGCAAGTTTGTAAAGTTTTTTAATCGGAAATATTATAAACTATTAATTACCTCATTCGTTTGGGTTTGCTTCTTTCATCGGGCGTTTCCATAAGCATTCCATCACATTTATGCATCAAATCTGTATTTAATTTGTGTTCCAAGCATGCAAACCTTTGTAAAGAAAAAAGTCGGCTGCTATTTGTTAGTTGTCTCCCTTTTTAGTGGTTCGTTGATGTTCAACCGGCTACGTGTTAAATATATTCATGATACAGTAAAGATCCTGATGTTGAATAGATCTGAAACAAAATAATTAAATAGTGGACCTGCTGTGATAAAGGCGAGTAATATATAAAATGCGATTTGCAAACAGCGAGTTATTGTATTATGTTGCGAGTTAATGATGTTTTAACCAGTATCCATTATTCTCATAATATCGGCCCTCCTCATAGTACTTATTTTGACTTTAAGGAAAACACCTCAAAAAGTGCTGGAATGTTAAAAAAAAAAATTCAATTTTTGAAAGTTTTAATTTATTTGATGGTTATCTATGACTTCATTTGATGATTATTCTCACACTTTTCTGTGTTCATTGGAAAGTAGGTTATGTTTATTCCAGGGTGATGCTATGCTTTTTTAATTACGTAACACACAATTATGTTAGTTTGTTTATGAATTAATTCACTTCGAGACTTTTCTAACGCAACACTTTTCAAGCTTGAATATCTCTGTTACGACTAAAGATTTTGATTTAAAACTGTACATGTGATGATTTGAGTACTTGCTGTGCAAGAGCACGATAAAATCATCTATTCTTGATGATCGGATGCTTGACCCTGCTTTAGCACGGAGGGTAGGTATGGTTTCATATTTGTGCACGTGGAAATGTTGAAACGCGATACAATTATAATTTTATATAAATTGCATTATTCTATGTAGGTTCATAAACCAAGAAAACATTTACAACATATTTAAAAACAATATGGATCGTATGAATATTATGGAGCGCAAACGCGCAATCGGCATGTTGCAAGCTACCTACCCCACATTGTAGTCTCATTTATAAGACGCGCAAAGAATTTAGAGATACTTTTTATATGGGCTAAATTCTTTGGAACGTCTCACCGTTGAAGGACCTTTTTGTGGTGGAAACCAGAAAGTTTAAATTTTCATCAATTTGCGTAAAATTGCAAAATAACATTACCAACTCATTCAGTTTTAATTCAGAAGTTCATTTTTACATCAAATATCGTCGATTCGAAGTTAGAAAGGCATAAATTCTTCAGTTAAACTTCTGCTTAAATCGCAAAACAATCACTGACCTGTAGCCATGTCATGAAACTGATTTAAATATGAACCAATCAGAAGAAGGCATTACGGTGTAACGTGTACGCGTAATTTTATTTACCATGCGCTTTTAACACCGACTTTTACCTAACTAGATCTTGTATGCTAATCTTTGTCGATTTAATAAGCATATGTTCAAAACAGATATGGTGCAGTTTCTATTCACTGTTCTAAGTTTCAGGAAGTGTTTATGCATGTCTTTTTCGCACCTCTGTCTGTGTTGTTTTATGTACTTACATTCTACGTTACAAAGGACGGTATACTGTACGATCTGTATCAATATTATTTATGTACAGTATAAAAATTAAAGATGTACTTTATTTCAGAACTTTTTAATTGTCAATTTAGAAAAAAAAACAATGCTAAATTAATCCAGAAAAGTATAACATCGGTTTACTATGTAACGCGCTGCACCACAACAGACGAACGCAAACTGTATTTTACGCTGTTTATTCTTCCACTTTAAACCAGATGCTTTACATCGAGGTCGTGTTATCGATTTATATCTACACAGCGAGCGAATCGAGAGATATTGAAAAATTGAATAGTGGTTGGATTTAAATTGCTCAGGCGTGCAAAATTCAAAGTGTCATTACATAATTTTTACGGAACATTATCGAGAAATGAATTATCTACACAGGTATGTAAATATTATTGCAATCCGTTGTTATTAAGTGTCTTATATCGGGGCTTGAATGTTGCGCACAAAATCCTTGCGCAACAATATAGACAAAGAACAAAAAATTCCCACCACATAATTGGTCTTTCACCCTTTGTACGCTCCAAATATTACCCATATAAAAAGTAGCTTAATATTTAAGAGCGTCAAAAATTTGGACTACCCCACATTGATGAATGATTTTGTCGTGAGCTTGCACATATCGAAATAATGACCACGTGTACAATGCTAAATTTGAAACTTATCTCATAATTGAGATCTTCCAGATTGAAAAGGGTTTCGTAAGAAAAATCCCCAAGTGCGTGTTGCGTTTGAAAATTCTCCAAGTATGGTAGCTCTATCAAATGTTTTATATGTCGCTTATTTAAAAAAAATGTAAACATATTTTAGGAACAACATCAGCAAGAGTTTCGTTTTTCCACTTATATACTGTTTTTAGAATAAGCATATGCGAAAAGTAATAAACCTGAGCAGCCAATCAGAAGGGCAGATATTATGAGAACGATTGTTCATGATACGTGTTTGTGTCCCGGTTTGTGTTCGACACTAACGGGAGTCCGGGAGTCCGAGACTCCTGGAAATAAGACTCGGACTCCTTGTTTTTGTGTAAAGGCAGTCCGTCGGACTTCTTGAAAATCATCTTTCAGTTATAAAAATATCCATTGATTTACTTTTTCGTTTCTCAAGATCGGAATGTCCGAACTTTTGCACATCCGAAAACAAATGTCACTCATCATTTTGCTTGAACACATCGACAAAAAAAAACATTCCGAATTATTTAATTTTTTCCCCTGTCGCAGTCCTTGCGTGTAGTAAAAAGGGAACTCTAGAACTCCGAATCTAATCGATCGTGGCCGTTTTTTCCTCTGCCAATTTTGCTAAATTAAACTATCTTTCGCCAAACAGTCTCTCTATATCACTATAAAAAATCATCATGATACCCGAAATTATGCACGTTCCATGGATCCAAGCGACTGGAGATAGAAAATGCGTGAATAACCACGTGTCGCTATCAATCGATTATTTCAGAGGTTTATTGCAGTTCGTTGACCTTGATAAAGCGTTTTAACAAATTATCATTGAAATCATTACACAACTATGAATGTTTTGTTGAATTATTCAATGAGCATAATACAAACTTTATTCCGAAACACACTTCCGAATTTTAATGTTAACGCGACGTTAACAAATACTATCTTTGAACAAATCAACAGTGCTCATGTATGTAATCCTTTGTTCCGATAAAAAGCGCGCGAAAATTATGCTGCATGTACAACGTCACGTCAGCCGCATGGAAAGCGAGGGTGTATTGATTTTTGTATACACACCTTGAAGCGCAGAGAACATTACGATCTTTCAATTTTGATTGACAGTTTCGTAGTTAATTTTAATAAAATTATATGGCGAATATTTTTTAATTGACATTTCATCTAAATTAATTTCAAATCAAACACGCTGTATCTTTATCATAACGTTCTTTAAGATAAGTAGTTATTGAAACAGTTATTGTACTTTATACATATTAAACAGACAATCCGGACAAAACTGGAATTAGTGTAAGGCGTTTTGAAAACACGCTTAGACTGCCTGTAGACCTTGATGTTTTGACAAAAGTGATTAAAATGTGGGAATGCAACTCTTTGTTGATGTGGTCAGTAATGACCGGTAATACTTTGTTCTGAATCGCATTATTGTTTAAATTAATAATTTCTTAGAAATATTATGGAGCAAAATATATATATATAAAGCAATAAAATATATAGGACCGTTACACCCGTAAGATGTGAATCATTAACTATGACACTAACAAAACATAATTCTCCGATTATGATGTTTAACCCGAATCCCAATGTTTACAATCAAGCATACAGTCAAATAAATGCATAATTAACAAATGTATATTGTTTAGACTTTACAGTCATTAACTTAAATTATATAGGAATGGGTTAAATAATGTTGCCATGAGAGATTACATATGATAACAATTATTGAACAGCAGTTGCTTTGAACTTCGATCTGAAACCAAACATGAAAGAGAATTCAACATTTCATGGATTAACATGTGTGATAACCCGAACAATAATGTATATACAAAGTATCTGATTGTTGGACTCCCTGAAGTCTGTTCGGACTCCTTAATTTTTAAAGTAGGGAGTCCAAAGGGCTCCTTACTCAGATTAGTTAGTGTCGAACACTGTTTAAAATTAAAATTACGTCCAAAATTCGTATGTTTTCATTAAAAGGGCAGATACAACGGATATACATAATATGCTAGGTATCGGAATAGTACATGGTGATTGATTTTGTCGAAGGCTTTACGGCAGTCAATGTATAAACTACAAAAATTTACCTCATTTTTTATAGATATATTTTAACTATATAGCTTTTAGACAGAATATAGTATCGATTGCTGATTAACCAGTACAAAAACCTGACTGTGATTCATCAATTTTATTATTGGTTTCTGCTCATTCGTACAATCGTTTAATGACACCCGTGAAAAGTTTATACATTGTATTTGGAACTGATATTCCACGATAGTTTTCTGGAATATATGTTGGTACTGATTTATGAATAGGACAGAAAATACTTTTCCCGCATAAATTCAGGAATTCTTTGGTTTCAAAAATGTTGTTAAAAATCTTAACAAGATCTGGTGCTAAATGTCACTAGTGTATTTATAATATTCTGAGGAAATGGCGTTTAAACCGCAATTTTTACCATTCGTTTATTTTCTAATGTGGCACCTTCGACTTCTGATGAAACAATTGGTGTATTATGAGAAATTGTATAAGGAGCATGATCTGCAGCTTCATCGTCCAATAAAATGTGTGGTGCGTTATCATACAGTAAATTAGAGAAATAATCTCGCCAATCATTTGGACTAATACTTTTGTCAGTGCATATTTTTTGTTTAGCTTGTTTAATTTTTGTCATCATACAATTTTGATAATTGCGATTATTTATAAGTTCCATTCTGTTTGCTGATTGATATTCCAGTTATTTGTTATTGCAGTAATTTTTAAATGTGTTTCTTTGATTTTTATATTCCCTAATGTCATATGATGAATTGGAAAGCCGAAATTTCCATAAATACTAATAGTTTTGTATTTTTAAAAAAGTTTCATTGTTCGTCCCACCATTTTGGTTCCTCGTCTCTCATCCTCGGAGACTGTGACATAACTTCACTAGCTTCATCATAGAATGAGGTAATTTTATGAAGAGCTACATTAATGTTTTTATCTATGGTGTTCATTAATGCTTGGCCGTTTTTATCAAGCAAATTTTTTAAGCGATCTAGAAAGACATGTTCACATTTACTCCTCCATTTATACTTTAAGTACTTGAAGCAAGCATTTTCTCCCTTCTTCTTTTCGTTCATGGTACTGTACTGGTGTTGTTCCTGCTATTCACCATGATCATCGACACCATGACCCCCACCCTGTATGCTCCGGCTCTGTCAAGGAGTTCGTTGGTAAGTTCTTGGAATTCACTACTGGTGCCACCCATGAGGTCAACGTCATCAGCGAATCTCAAGTTGGAGATTGAGGTGTGGGGTCTCAAACATTATCTTCTCAATGAAAAGGTTAAACAGAACGGGTGGAAGCAAACATTCCTTACGGACTCCCACTGATATCCTGGTGAAGTCACATTTCTGTCCAGTTAAAAGTACTGCGCTGCTGGCGGTTCCGTAGAGTTCTTGGATGAGCTGCACACGCCCTTCGTAAATGTTGAATCCTCTCAGACCCTGTCATATTCCATCATGTAACGCGCTTGAACTCTTTCTTAAAGGCAATAAATTTGTGGAAGAGATCCGATAGTGTTGCAGTTTTTTCCCAATTATTACTGTTCAGTCGAAAAAAAACTACATCCTGTTCTAAATCCAGCCTGCTCTTCCGCCAGTAGTTACTAGACCTTACTTTTTAGTTGGTTGAGGATGATGCTTAGCATGACATTTTGATTGCTGATGAGGCTTATGATTCGGGAATTCTCGCACAGCAGAAGTTGCTCTTTTTGGTAGGGGTTAGACCAGAGACTGGGTCCACTTCTTCGGCCACTTTTCTGCTCCCAGATTTGACATATTGCCGTCATTGCTGCTTTTATTGTCTCTCGTCCGTTTTAAATCAGCTTGGAAGGGACGTTATCAATTTCTGAAGATTTTCCTGCCTGTCAACTGTGTACTGCGTACTGCCTCCTCCACCTCTGCCTTAAGTATGGACGAGCTTTTGTTGTTCGCATTTGGATCGATATCGATCTGAAGGAGACTGGGGGTCTGTTGAAGGGGATTGTTATGAAGGTCAATGAAGTATTCGGTCCATCTGTTCAGGACTGCGGTACTCTCATTCAGGAGGTTCCCTTAAGCGACTGCTACAACACTGGCCTTGTTGTGACTGGTCTTCGTTAGGGTCTTGAGAGTGCCAGAAGCCCTCTTATTGTTTATTTTGATCATCTCTTTGTCAACTTTGATATATTGCTCCTCATTGGCCTTTTTTGTCTTCTTCCTCACCTCCTTGTTGGCTTTTTGGAATTCTGTCCTAAACTCCTGGATGTTGAACTACTCATGCATCAGCTCTCTTCTGTTTTCTCAGAGGACCATCATCTCGGTCGTGACCCATGGCCGTCCTTAATTTTCTCTTTACTCAAAATTCTCCGGCAGATGACAGCAGGACTTTGATTGATGTTGTTGGTTAATATAATTGTCTAGGATGTTCAAGGCTGCAAACTTGCCACCTAAACGTGCTTGAAATGCATCTTCTTGCTCTGGATTTTTCACTTTCTCTTATCAAATGCGATGGTTTTGGCGATGCGATTGTTTTTATCTATAATTTGATGGTGTTGATAACTAAATCATGGTAACTGTTTACGTCATTAAACGTTCTTATTTTCGCCTTGTTGATGCTGGACTTGAACTGTTGCGGAAATATTGTTGTTATTTTGTCTAAGTTATCGCTATAATACGACTAGGGTAATAAACAGTGCACTCTTTATAAATTTAAATGGCTTGTGTTCGTTAAAACTTGCGATTAATTTTGGAAGATGAGTTGTGTCTAAGATTATGCTATGGCGAACAACTTCCGTGCCTTCAGCGCTTTGCTTAATTAAAGAAAATTAAATTATTAAATACACACATTACAAACCGTACCATTTTCATGAAAATAATTTCTTAACCGTACAATATGATTGGTAATGCTTAAATGGCCAAATCTTCATATGTTTTACCTTCCGTGTTGCAAAGAAATATGCTTCTACTTGTGTGGGAAAGGTATACAACTTGAAACGAAGAGGTAACAATGTGTACACAGTCAAATATTAGTCAACACATGTGAAATTAGTTTCATTTACCATGATGTTTACTACTATCTTGTTATTTGTATTTTTAATATTTTCAATTGGATTTTATATTTAACAAGAAATATCTTTAAAAAAGATATACGGCGTAAATAGTTTAATGAATGAGATCAAGTATAGCGAATGTCTTATTCTGTGCAGTTCTTAGCTGCATCACACGCAGTACGGGATGTTACGGGGAGTTTTCGCGGCTTATTTTACATTATAACATATTGCTGGTCATAAACCTATAGATACAAAACAGAAAACCAAAAGAAGAATGGAAGTGAAATTTAAACATATGAGTCAACCGGCCACACGAGAAGTATCCGTATTTATAGGCGCGTTCTTCGAACAAACCTGTTTTAGTGGTTTGTCGGGCATTGCTATTTGATTCGATTATTAACAGTATAAATTATCATCGTGCTAATGCTTAAAGTGATATTATGGGCATTTTGCACTGTTGAATTGAGCTGAAAAGAATTAACAGGTCAAAATAGTTAGTTAAAATGTGGTTACTGATTAATTATCTGCAACTCACCTTGCTACCAGTTGTTTATAAAAATATATTTTATATTCGATATTCTTACGTGACCCACCCAGTCCTGTAAGCTGAAATGATCCGTAAAACAATTTCGTGTCTTTGTGTCGTATGAACAAATCTGCACTAAAACTAAATTTAGGTTCAACTCGTAAACGCATGATCAGTTGTCAAACGAAAGTACGGTTGATATTCAAATGCATTATTTTTCTCTTTCTGGTATATTGTTTTAGTATGATGATGCTGCATTAATTAATATAAGTGTATATGAAGTAGAAACATCAAAAATAATCAACGGTTGCGATAGACACCTATAAACTGTTACATGCTCATAATATCACTTTAGTACATTAGGCAATATGGACGAATAATTATTGTTAAATTTATCAACAATAATATTTATCATTGTATTGTTGAAAACACATTAAGAATCTATTATTTACATACCATAATTATATTGCTGAATATCTTCATTTAACATATTTCTGGTCTAAAGAAAATTCCAGGTCACCTAGTTCACGGATAGCGTCTTTATTATATAACAATTATTTTACTGGCCGCCAACTCCGGTGATGACCTGAATATAAACTCTGAATGTCCGCGAATTGACCCGATATACCTCGCGGGTTGAAATGCAATGCTTTAAAGTGAGGCCTCGCTTCCATTGCTCTTTATACTTTTACATGTTGACAGGAATAAGGAAGTAAGTACTAAATATGAGAACATAGCCTTTTAAGTATAAACGCTCTTGCGCTGGTAATACTCTGAAAATAAAAGGTGTACGCACAAACTGTATTGATGTCGAGAATTGAGTGTAAAACTGTTCTATCTATTAAGCCTTTTCATTCGAGATAAATTGTTTCATACAGTAAAACAGTGTTACAAAGACGCGGATATGTTTCCAATGTTCTGGTGGTATACTCAAATCAGCCAATGGAATAAATGAAGTGTATTCATTCGTACCTAGCCGCGGGAAATTTTATTGGAATTTTATTGGACACTTACAAAGGTCAGGCTAAGGTGAAAAGCTGGCTTATGCAGCTTACGCCGAAAAAATACTGATTAGAATGACTAACGTAGCCTGGAAAATCATCAGAATGAGGGATTTTGTTTCCTCATTTTTAACATTTTCCGGAGGTGCCCCATTGGTAAAATTCAGTTAAAATTTGGCGTCCTTTAACATTTCATATTCAAAAACTAGCTAATTCTGACAGGGTGTGAGAAAATCTTCTCTGCCAAATTATGAGGCGTTCAAAGTGTAAGCCATTTAATGTGACAGAGTTGGAGACCTTCTAGTGTGAAAGAGTGGTAGCCATTCTTGTGTAATATCGTGTGAGCTATTCTTGTGTTACATAGTGTGAGCTATTCTTGTGTGACAGAGTGTGGGTCATTTAAGTGTGAAAGTATAATAGTAATTGACGTGCTGCAGAATTTGAGTCAAAGTGACAGTAAGTAAGGGGTCCTAATCTGACGGGGGTTGAGGAGTCAAGTTGAGTGTGCGAAGACCTATTGTGACAAAGAGTGAGACGTCTTAGTTTTACTTTAAGTGAGACGAACTAGTTGGACAGTGAGTGACACGATCCACTGAGACAGTGAGTGAGACGATCAAGTTGGACAGTGAGTGACACGATCTTGTATGACAATGATTGAGACTATTGATTGAAATGATTGATCTACTTTGACAGTGAATGATACGATCCAGTTTGAAAGTGAGTTAGACGATCTAGTTTGAAAGTGAGTGAGACGATCTATTTTGATAATGAGTGAGATGGTTTAGTTAGACTAAGAGTGAGACGATCAAGTTTGACAGTGAGTGAGACAATCAAGTTTTAACAGTGAGTGTCACGATCTAGTAAGACAGGGAGTGAGACGATCTAATTGACAGCGAATGGAACGATCCAGTTTGACAGTGAGTGAGACGATCAAATTTGACAGTGCGTGAGAGTTTGAACGTCAGTGTGGCGATTTAGTTTGACAGTGATTGAGACGATCTAGTTTGACAGTGAGTGAGACGATCTATTTTGAAATTGAGTGCGACTATTTAGTTTGACAGTGAATAAGACGATCTAGTTTGACAGTGAGGGAGACGATCTATTTTGACAGTGAATGAGACGCCCCAGTTTGTCAGTGACTGGGACGATCTAGTTTGACAATGAGGGAGACGATCTAGTTTGGCAATGAGGGAGACGATCTAGTTTGACAGTGAGTGAAACGATTAAGTTTGACAGTGAGTGAGAGGATTTAGTTTGCAAGTGAGTGAGAGGATTTAGTTTGACAGTGAGTGAGACAATCTATTTTGACAGTGAATCAGACGACCCAGTTTTTCAGTGATTGAGCGATCTAGTTTGACAATGAGAGAGACGATCTTGTTTTACAATGAGGGAGACAATCTAGTTTGACAATGACGGGGACGATCTAGTTTGACAATGAGGGAGCCGATTTAGTTAGACAGTGAGTGAGAAGATCTAGTTTGACAGTGAGTGAGACGATCTATTTTGACAGTGAGTGTGACGATTTAGTTAGACAGTGAGTGAGAGATCTAGATTGACAGCGATTGAGTCGATGTACAATGTAGTTTGACAGTGAGTGATACGACCTAGTTATGACTATGAGTAAGACGATCTAGTTTGACAATGAGGGAGCCGATTAGTTAGACAGTGAGTGAGAAGATCTAGTTTGACAGTGAGTGAGACGATCTATTTTGACAGTGAGTGTGACGATTTAGTTAGACAGTGAGTGAGAAGATCTAGATTGACAGCGAGTCGATGTTGTTTGACAGTGAGTGAGACGACCTAGTTATGACTATGAGTAAGACGATCTAGTTTGACAATGAGTGAGGCGATTGATCTAATTTGACAGTGATTGGGACGATCCAGTTTGACAATAAGTGAGACGATCTAGTTTGAGAGTGAGCGAGATGATCTACTTTGACAGTTAGTGAGACGATTTAGTTTGACAGTGAGAGAGACCATCTATTTTGACAGTGAATCAGACGACCCAGTTTGTCAGTGATTGAGACGATCTAGTTTGACAATGAGAGAGGCGATCTTGTTTTACAATCAGAGAGGCGATCTAGTTTGACAATGACGGGGACGATCTAGTTTGACAATGAGGGAGCCGATTTAGTTAGACAGTGAGTGAGAATATCTAGTTTGACAGTGAGTGAGACGATCTATTTTGACAGTGAGTGTGACGATTTAGTTAGACAGTGAGTGAGAAGATCTAGATTGACAACGATTGAGTCGATGTAGTTTGACGGTGAGTGATACGATTTAGTTATGACAATGAGTAAGACGATCTAGTTTGACAATGAGTGAGGCGATCGATCTAATTTGACAGTGATTGGGGCGAACCAGTTTGACAATAAGTGAGACGATCGAGTTTGAGACTGAGCGAGACGATCTACTTTGACAGTTAGTGAGACTATTTAGTTTGACAGTGAGTGAGACGATCTATTTTGACAGTGAATCAGACGACCCAGTTTGTCAGTGATTGAGACGATCTAGTTTGACAATGAGAGAGACGATCTTGTTTTACAATGAGAGAGACGATCTAGTTTGACAATGACGGGGACGATCTAGTTTGACAATGAGGGAGCCGATTTAGTTAGACAGTGAGTGAGAATATCTAGTTTGACAGTGAGTGAGACGATCTATTTTGACAGTGAGTGTGACGATTTAGTTAGACAGTGAGTGAGAAGATCTAGATTGTCAGCGATTGAGTCGATGTAGTTTGATGGTGAGTGATACGATTTAGTTATGACAATGAGTAAGACGATCTAGTTTGACAATGAGTGAGGCGATCGATCTAATTTGACAGTGATTGGGACGATCCAGTTTGACAATAAGTGCGACGATCTAGTTTGAGTGTGAGCGAGATGACTACTTTGACAGTTAGTGAGACGATAAAGTTTATCAGAAAGTGAGACGATCTATTTATACAATGATTGAGGCGATCTTGTTTGATAGTGAGTAACACGATCTAGTTTGACAGTGAGTGAGACGATTTAATTTGACAGTTAGTGAGACGATCTAGTTTGACAATGAGTGAGACAATCTATTTTGACAGTGAGTGGGACGAGCTAGTTTGACAGTGTGTGGGAAAGTCCAGTTTGACAGTGAGTGAGACGATCTGGTTTGACAATGAGTGAGACAATCTATTTTGACAATGAGTGGGACGATATAGTTTGACGATGACTGAGGCGATCTAGTTTGACAGTTAGTGAGAACATCTAGTTTAAAAGTGAGTGAGACTATCTTGTTTGACAGTGAGTGAGACGATCTAGTATATCAGTGATTGATGCGATCTAGTTTGACAGTGAATGATACGACTCAGTTTTTCATAAAGTGAGACAATTGAGTTTGTAAATGAGCTAGGCTTCCTTGTTTTACAGTCAGTGAGGCTTAAAGAATGATACTCAGTGAGGTGGCCTTGTTTGACATTTAACAGAGTGTTATAATATGAAGTTAGTGAGGACAGCTAGTGAGACAGTGAAAGAGGTGTCCTTATCTGCTGTGAGTGAGGCTTCCTTGTGTAAAGGTCAGTGAGCGAGGCTTTCTAGTGTGACAGTGAGTGAGGCTTTCTAGTGTGACAGTGAGTGAGGCTTTCTAGTGTGCCGGTGAGTGGGCCTTACTAGTGTGAAGGTGAGTGAGGCTGACTTGTGTGACAGTGAGTTAGGCTTCATAGTGCGACAGTGAGTGAGGCTTACTAGAGAGACAGTGAGTAAGGCTTACTAGTGCAACAGTGAGTGAGGCTGACTTGTGTGACAGTGAGTTAGGCTTCATAGTGCGACAGTGAGTAAGGCTTACTAGTGCGACAGTGAGTGAGGCTTACTGTGCAACAGTGAGTAAGGCTTACGTGTGTGACGGTGAGTGAGGCTTACTAGTGTACGGTGAGTAAGGATTACTAGTGTGACGATTAGTGAGGCTTACTTGTGTGACAGTGAGTGAGGCTTACTAGTGCGACAGTGAGTGAGGCTTGCTAGTGTAACAGTAAGTGGGGCGTATTCGTGTGACAGTGAGTAAGGCTTATTAGTGTGATGGTGAGTGAGACATACTAGTGTGATAGTGTGTGAGGCTTACTAGTGTGATGGTGAATGAGGCTTACTAGTGTGACCGTGAGTGAGGCTCACTAGTGTAACAATGAGTGAGGCTTATTATTTTGACGGTGAGTGGGACTAACTAGTCTGACAGTGAGTGAGGCTTAATATAATGAAAATGAGTGAGGCTTACTAGTGTGACAGTGAGTGATGCTTACGAGTGTGACAGTGAGTGAGGCTGACTAGTGTGACGGTGAGTTAGGCTTTCTAGTGTGACAGTGAGTTAGGCTGACTAGTGTGACAGTGAGTGAGGCTGAGTAGTGTGACAGTGAGTTAGGCTTTCTAGTGTGACAGTGAGTGAGGCTGACTAGTGTGACAGTGAGTGAGGCTGACTAGTGTGACAGTGAGTGAGGCTCACTAGTGTGACAAATAGTGAGGCTTACTTGTGTGACAGTGAGTTAGGCTTTCTAGTGTGACAGTGAGTGAGGCTGACTAGTGTGACAGTGAGTGAGGCTCACTAGTTTGACAAATAGTGAGGCTTACTTGTGTGAAAATGAGGGAGGCTCCTTAATGTGACAATGAGTGAGGTTTACTAGTGTGACAATGGGTAAGGCTTACTAGTGTGACAAAGAGCGAGGCTTACCCGTGTGACAGTAAGTGCGGCTTACTAATGTGATGGTGTGACAGTAAGTAAGGGTTACTAGTATGACAATGAAAGCGGCTTACTATTGTGACGGTGAGTGAGGCTTACTAGTGTGAAAGTGAGTGAGGCTTACTAGTGTGACAGTGAAGTGTCTTAATATTGTGACAATGAGTGAGTCTTACTTGTGTGAAAGTGAGTGAGGCTTACTAGTGTGACAATGTGTGAGGCTTACTTGTGTGACGATGAGTGAGGCTTATTAGTGTGACAGTAAGTTAGGCTTACTAGTGTGACGATGAGTGAGGCTTACAAGTGTGACAATGTGTGAGGCTCACTAGTGTGACGATGAGTGAGGCTTACTTGTGTGACGATGAGTGAGGCTTACTATTGTGACAATATGTGAGGCTTACTAGTGTGACGATGAGTGAGGATACAAGTGTGACAGTGAGTGGGACTTACTAGTGTGACGTTGAGTGAGGCTAACAAGTGTGACGGTGAGTTATGCGTCTTTGTGTGACAGTGAGTGAGGCTTACCAGTGTGACGGTGAGCGAGGCTTACTAGTGTGACAGTGAGTGAGGCGTATTTGTGTGACAAATAGTGAGGCTTACTAGTGTGACGGTGAGTGAGGCTTACTAGTGTGGCATTGAGTGGGGCTTACTAGTGTGACGGTGAGTGAGGCTTACAAGTGTGACGGTGAGTGAGGCTTACTAGTGTGACGGTGCGTGAGGATTTCTATTGTGACAGTGAGTGAGGCTTACTAGTGTAACGTTGAGCGAGGTTAACTATTGTGACGGTGAGTGGTGCGTCTTTGTGTGACATTGATTGAAGCTTACTAGTGTGACATTGATTGAAGCTTACTAGTGTGACGGTGAGTGAGGCTTACACGTGTGATGGTGAGTGAGGCTTACTAGGGTGACGGTGTGTGAGGCTTACAAGTAAGGCAGTGAGTGGGGCTTACTAGTGTGACGGTGAGTGAGCCTCACAAGTGTGACGGTGAGTGATGCGTCTTTGTGTGTTAGTGAGCGAGGCTTACTAGTGTGACGGTGAGTTAGCCTCACAAGTGTGACGGTGAGTGATGCGTCTTTGTGTGTTAGTGAGCGAGGCTTACTAGTGTGACGGTGATTGAGGCTTACAAGTGTTACGGTGAGTGATGCGTCTGTGTGTGACAGTTAGTGAGGCATACTAGTTTGACGGTGATTGAGGCTTTCACGTGTTACGGTGAGTGATGCGTCTTTGTGTGACAGTTAGTGAGGCATACTAGTTTGACGGTGATTGAGGCTTAAAAGTGTGACGGTGAGAGATGCGTCTTTGTGTGACAGTAACTGATTTTTCCTTGCTTGACAGTGACCGTTGTCCTAGTGTTACAATGAGTAAAGCTTGCCTGTTTATTTGAGTGTGGCAGATATTTATGTGATATTGAAAGAACATTGCTGTATTTATTAGAAGGTTTATGACAAATCGATTTCTTATGTTTTATTTCTCAAATTAATCAAATAAATAACAACATTGGTAAACAAATATGTGTACAATATGATACTTTTTATATGAAAACGATTTCACTTAACGTTGTAAACAATTTACATACATGTTTTTATACACATATATGTATATTTACAATACGTTGTTAACAAATTTTGTTCTTAGAACACATTGTGCAAATACCATCTACATAAGCAACTTTTAAGTATATATGAATGAACGAACGCATAAATAACAACGTAAATAAATATCACAGAGACCATCTGTCTTCGTAACCGAACTGCAAGTTAAAATTGTTCCATCATTAAACATTAATGACTCGTCGCAGTTAACTGAACACAGTACAAAGTGTGTACTTGTCAATAAATGTGAGTAATACATATGTAAAGCGTTTTATTTTGACAGTTAGTGTATAAACTGAAATTAACATATACACCAATGTAAACATCGATGAAATATATATCGTAACATAACGGAAATATAACAAAGCTTAAACCATTTACAGGTTAACCTACATGTATACTTAATTTGTACAGATGTGTTATCTTGTTTTCAGAAATCAGAGATTGCCACGTTCTATGTACAACCTCTTGGCTTGGTACTACGACCACTTGTTCACCAAGATTAGTTGTGCAGGTTGTAACTGTCAAAACACCGCCCGAGGAATTGTCCCATTGCCGTTGACACTAGACATATATGGTATGAAGTGTACTCTGTGAATGTGTCTGGAACTCAATTCCATGAGCTACACTATCACGTGCTATCATACGTGATTGTGTGCTTTTCCCTCCTCCTATCTGCCAGCATGCACAGGCTGGGGTCGCTTCCTTCTGGCACGTACGCAGGCGCCGTTGGCAAATTGATGCGTATGCTTATCCGAGTTGCGTAAAAACGTTCTGTGCGACTAACCGATCTAACAGCTAGCCCAAGAAAATTAATGTTTTTGACACACGTTATAGCAAGAAATTCAACTATCTATTTTGCCATATATTGGCATGGCACAATGATGGAGCTTCACTTCGAATTCGTGCGTTAGAAGTTCTATTGCCTCGCCATCCACGTTGATGTAATATTTCTTTTTTTGGTGGCGCCCGCCTTCTGAGTTTTTAGAGGACGCATCTTTCAATTTAACTCGATACCTGGTCGTGCGAACTTGCCGAATGAAGTCAAAGTCCAGCTGTAGAAGAAAAGACCTACTTGTTACAAACAACAGTCAAGCACTTTACGACTGAATTATAAAGTGCTAAAAACTGTAAAACTAGGCACTTAAACTAGCCCACAGAATTCAGTATATAGGGTATCTTTATTAACCTAAAGGAAAAAACAAAGGCTAGTACGGATTTGCCTTATACTAGATAATCTTCGTTAATAAGCGGTATCAAAACATCTCGATTAAATCTGAAAGTTGAAATAAATGCTAATCCCTAAAATAACAAAATTAACTTTTAAAAAGAGGATTTGTATATTTAACAAAGATTTTCATAATATAGTGTTGAGAGATTAAATACACCTATTACAGTAAAACTTATTGAACTCGAAGTCGCGCCTGGAGGGCTGCAAAAATGAAGCCTCCATTTATCGACTGTCTCTAGTTATCAAAGTGAGCAATATGTATTAGAAGTTGAACAATTAAACTGATACTAATTTGAAAAATATAAATGTTGATTATATGGACCAAGTTTAAATATAAACAAATTAACATGAAATTTTATACACTTTCTAATTTGTCAGCAATATTCTATGATTTGCAGACTTAACTGATATGATAAAATATTTATATAAATATGAAACGATAAATATGCTATTTACGCTAATAAAATTCTATTCGATATATGCTACGATGGTTTGTCCTGGCGGATGCAGTCCCTGAAAGTTTTTTGGAACTCAGTGAACGTATCTTTTTTCCGCTAAATGACGAGGTACAGAGAAAAAATACCCAAATCATTGGTTTATGTATTGTCATTCAATTCAAATTGACCTACATCTTTTCTGTCAAGATGCGAATATTCGTGTTCTACCACTGCAAACAACAACAAATTGTGTATACCTAAGGATAAGATGATTTCCTATTAGATGTGTTAAAATCTCGACTAATGAAGGGCATATTGCAATCTTACGCAGGATTCAGGACCAAAACAATGGCTCAAGTGAACCATTTCAACGGGGAATTTAGATTTGTTGCTGTAAACATAGGTTTTCAATTTATCAATGTTCGAGTTAAAGAAATTATATTGTATTCTATATTGCCAGTGGTTATTTTCGCTCGTTTCGAGTAAACATACGGCAACCGTACTGACAGAACGAAATTGCACATACACATGTAGCACAAAACTGTTCGCTGCGCATGAGTTGGTTACAGTGTGCCTGTACTTACATATCCAGCCTTGGCGTGTTGGAGGCGGGAGAGCTGCTCCACGTGCTCCGGGAGGCTGCAGCGCTCTGTCAACCACAGCGTCAGCGCACCGTCAGCGAACCTGGGCACGAGAGAGCCGCCTTTTTCTCTCTGCGTCACCACGTATGTATCCACACCGTACACAGAGCAATCAAGTTTTCGCCAATCTGAAACACAAACCAAGTGGTTATGCATAATTTGCACGTCTTGCATAATTCCCCCCCCCCCCCCCCCAAAAAAAAGAAGAGAAAACATAGCATACTATTGTCCGTAAAGCATCCGAAGGTGTCTACATTAATATAGCTTAAACAATTCTTGATTTATGAAGCTATTGTCGCAGTGTTGTTTTGTTTTCAAAGTGAATAAATAAAACATGCATACGCCTACCTGCTTTGTTGAATGCTGGCGGTTCTACGGGCACTGAATTTAGTCTCGGAAGCAACTTCCTGTTTTTGGTCGGATGACTCGCGGGCAGAGACACCTGCCGGGAATACTTCAAAGGTATCAACGAGTGGTTGCTCTTTTTTTCTTCTGCTGGCACATATTCTACATGGACATCCACCAACTTCCGTTGCGTCAGGGTAGCTACCGGAACGACTATTAAGTACACATACAATTGTTGAACAAGTCAGTTTTTGTTAGGGTAAAGTTAACTGTTCGTCAAATATTGACTCTGTATAGAAGAACTGTACAAGACAATACCGGTGCATGTTTGGACAACTTAGAGTTCAAGTGTTAGTCACCCACCATTATATCGTGACGGTCCCAGCCAACGGAACTTCTCACAGTCGTGCATCATGCGGCCCACCAGACCGAATCCCATCAGCAGGCTCGCGTACCGGCTCAACTTCTGCTCTTGATGCAAACTCACCACGTTGGACATATGATGGTCACCTTAAAGTAGTCATCGAATGCTATATTGTAATGCTCATTTTAATTTCAATGTTAATTTTATCTTTAAACTGATAAGATCTAAAAAGAACAAGTTCAGTCCGGTTGATGCGTAACATTCACTGTGAAAAGATAGACAGCATGTATCATAAACAACACACACATGTTTAAACGATTACGAAAAACGCGTACAAGTACAATCCACGTATATTGAATACCATGCCACGAGATACGGATAAGCAGACGTGTATCAAAGCACGTGTGTTCGCAGAACCATTAAAGGGGAATTTTCACAGATTTTGGCATGTTTTGAAGTTTGTCATTAAATGCTCTATATTGATAAATGTTAACATTGGATATAAAAAGTTCCAGTAAAAAATCAAGAATACAATTTTTTTTAAAGAAAAAAAGATAACCCTCAGCAGGGCTCGATCCACTGACCCCTGGAGTCCTTGGAGTAAAAAGTCTACCACTTAGGCCATCCTTCCAGATACAATGCCAAGTGTATTTTATACTTCATTTAAACAATCCTCGTAGTTTCACAAAATATAACGACAACAACAGAACTCTCCAAATTATCAATTCGTTTCGCGTTGCAACGCTTTATAATTTTCGGGGTTTAAATCGTCAAAAGATGCATATATTGGCTATTTTAGAGCATGGTAAATGTTCAGTATTACTGTTTCCTCTTAAATATCATAACTAAAACGAAAATTTGCGAAACTGAAACAACTTTTTTCAATTTTGTCAATTTACCCAATCGTGAAAAGGCCCCTTTAAACAGTTCTCAGAAGCTTGTTTGACTGGCTCGTCTATAACCATACCTGTGACCAATCACCTCATTGTGGTTAGACGGCGTCCCAAAATAACGCTATGAAGACATTTATAATTCATTACCGTGTCAAAAACCAGACAAATGAAGTCTATATTACGTCAGAGTATTAATTATTTTTTTTACAAATTCCTTAAAGATATATACATCAGCTTTAAGCATGTGCATCTCATCTCAGTTTATATCGTTTCATTATATCTTTAGCTATCAATGGTGGTTTTGCAGTCATTTCAACAGAGATTTTCGAAAAACTATTTTGGCATAAGTATAGTTTCACTGAAGATATTTGATGATTCGTGTATTAGTCATATTCAAATGAAATGCAATTTAAATGTTTAACCATGGAAGTGCAGCGCTGCCTCGGTGGTTTACTGAGCTACCGGCTATGCGTGAAGCCTCAGGAATTAAAACGATTTAAACGTGAGCCACGAGGAATGTACCAGGCCGCAATTAACGGCGGAAAATACATTATTGTGGCCATAAACATTTCACAAGCTTCCTTTTTAATTGACTGATAAAATATGACTAAGCCTGCAGTCTGAGATGTCATGAACTCGGTTAAACTGCACGAGTCCTTGGTTTTCAGTGTGTGCTACTTTCGATGAGCCAGCAAGTACTTAGACCCTTCAATTGATCAGTAATTGTATGCGCTCGAAATTTACTTTGAGTTTTAAGGACATATCACTTTCTGAAATGGTCAGAAGTGGGTGGGGTAATGTAAAATAATAATTCCTTATTTAAGCATTCTATATATAGTTTGGAACAATATGCACAACTAAAATAACATAATTCAGTGATACATGAACCAGTTCTTATGAAAACTTTCAAAAAGAGTAAATTATCACATTTTTTTACCTTATAAACCAATTTTTTCTTGAGCGTTCAAAGTCCTTATTTTCTCATATTCTTCATAAATTCGCTGATACCAGCTGGAACATACACCACTGTAGAACATAGTGTTAGAGTATTATTAAATATAACACACTAGAAGCACTGAAAAAAGCATCCTTTTTTGTAAGAAAAAATGTAAACAACGGGTGTCAAAAAATAGTACACTTGAACAGGTATGGTGGGCCAAAAATTATAATTTACAATAAAAAATATGAAAGATACTGAAATATTGAAAACATTTTAATAAAATCCCTTTAATTTTATAGCATATATTAATTATATATGCATACTGATATATAAATCATAAATGTGTTTGTTAAAGTGATGTTTTACACATTAAAAAAGTCTCAATCTAATTTATTTTAATTTTGTCTTTTCTGGTCAACCATACTTTTTCCTACTATTAGACTCAAGTTGTTTACATTTTTTTTCTTACAAAAAAGGATGCTTTTTTCAGAGTTTCTAGTGTGTTATATTTAATAATACTCTAACACTATGTTCTACAGTGGTGTATGTTCTAGCTGGTATCAGTGGATTTATGAAGAAAATAAGGACTTTGGACGCCCAAGAAGAAAGTGGTTTATAAGATGAAAAAAGTGAATATTTACTCTTTTTGAAAGATTTCATTAGAACTTGTTCATGTATCACCGAAGGATATGATATTTTAATTGTGCATATTGTTCCAAACCTAATATAGAATGTTAATATAAGGAATACTTTTTTACACAACCCCATCCACTTCTGACTGTTTCAGAAAGTGGTATGTCCTTAAAACAGGTACTTATATTTGTTCGTGTTGACAGTAAAAGATAACACGAATATAGAAGATTGAAAAGTTTCGTCGACAGCTATGAATATCTCTTTATATGTGACAAGCAAGATTGCAGCGTTATTTTAATATTCACAAATTCGAGATTGTGATCGGCCCAACTAGCACATTACGACACACTATGTGAGCAGTGTTATAAATACATTATCTACCTACCACGTGTCGCATTCGTCATGTCCAATTATAGCCAGTCTATATGGAGATAACTGAAGTCCTGTCGGGGATTATTTGCTTTTCAGCAGAATTGCATCATACGCGAAAAGAGCATCTGACTGAACATTGATTTAATGTTCACGCTGTATTTATGATTTTCCACTGTGGCCTTATTACAGCATTACTGTTTTCCACACAAAAACTAAAGCAACTAACCGAGAATTATCTTTAAGGTAGCCGTCTCCACGTCCTTTGTTCCGTGGATGTAGTTTACCAAGTAGTTGCCAGAGCCGGTTGGGATGATGCCGACAGGGATGTTGGACGTCGTGATATCGGCGTCAGGGTCGTTCTTGTCGACGCCTGAGTCTGTCTGTAGGCGAGAGAGCAGGCCGTTCACGCAGTCAGAGAACATGCCGTCGCCGCCGATAGAGACGATCCTGGAGGGAAAAAAGAAACGTTAACATCGTTGAGTCAAGCGCGATGTATTCAAGACTTAAGAATACATACGCTGATTCAATCATTAACTTTTTTTACTTATATAGGATAATGATGTTTGATATACAACCTCACGAAATACAACAAGATTATGCATCGATTGATTTACTTACCCGTGAATTAATCGTAGATCAAACGTGGAGAGGAGGTCGATGGGCTCACCACATCGAGATGTCTCTGAAAGGGAAATCATATAATAGCGAGCAAAGTCGCGTGTGTATTTAAGCGTCTGCAACCAGACTTTTTGAACACCCATATTATATGCACTTATATATGTATGTACAACGATGGATTGTTGCTAAATTATACATCCGTTTAAAAAGAAATCATTCGTGTCAAATGGCGTGTGTAAAACATTTCAAGATCTCTATATTGATCTAGCACTGAGACTGTCTATACCTATTGTTTGGGTGTGTATGCCCGCGAGGTTGAAGAGCGGAAGCACCTTAGCCCGGTAGATCTTCACGCTCTTCTTGTGCCCTGACAGAGGATTCACAAACACCAGTAAACGCTTCGGTCTAGTCAAGTCTGTAAGTAAGCATATTCCCATTCTCACCTGAGACCTCGTATGTGAACCAGACGAGCTTACAAGTAACACTTTAATACAAATGACTATTGCATTTATAACATATATAATACACATATATATAATATATAGCGGCTTATTGCTGTTGTCTTTTTACTGCACAGAATTGTCAACATTGTATAAAACGGGTCAAAATGGTTTTTATTTGAATTTAAGATTATCTAAAAACGACAAATTTAAATATTTATTTTGAAAACAAGTCATACAATTATAAGAACTGGACTTAAACTGATCAAGTTATGCTTTTATAAAAAAGCCACTTTGACATATCCTTTAGTCTAAACCATGTTAAAAAATAAGATTACTTATTTGCGAATACGCTTTTGTCTCATTGTGGCAATGTTCTAAATAATGTTTGATAACGAGGGTTATGAATAAAACTTTTACTATGCATAAATAAACATGAATGCAGTTATGCCGCAAACATTTGGTACAATATTGATCATAGTAAAACCTTACTAATACGTAGTTCGAAGAGAGCACTCATTTTAAGTGACCCCTACACCAGTTCATGCAGCATTGCGGTCGTATCGTATGCTGGCTACTCACTGGCAATGAAGCTGGATATCCGTTCTTCAATGTCCCTGCACGTGCTCTCCGCGGCCCGGATGTCACAGTGCTCCGTCCGCAGACGCTTGTTCGTGCGTGATACCACGTGACTCACGCGCACACACTGGCAAGATTCGCAAGAGATTTTCACAGACACAACATTCTTATACATAATTTCCCCTGAAATGAAATGAAAATGGAATAAAACTTCATTTCTGTAAACGCGAGACAGATTGAGCAAGTATCTGTTTTAGTGTTACATGTGTTGTAGTTTGCTCCTAAAATATCTTTAATAATTATTACCTCATCACTTACAACAAGGAAACATGGGTGATTTGAATCATTAAAACATAATATAAACATTTGAAAAGTTTCAAACACCGATAAATACACGTTACAAAATACAATATACAAATGCGTACTTTTATAGAATTTCTGTTCGCTGAAGTTGATTTTTGTAAATGGTTCCAAAACCATTTTTTCACTCAACATTCGCACAACATACTTTTTGCTGTTTATGTTTGCTTCAGACATTTCAATATGACTATTTCTCCAATGTATGGTTTACAACTTAAATCAAAATTTGTCCAATAATACAAATATTATCAATATCCAATTTGGTCTAAAACATGTTACTATATAGCGAACTCCAAAATTCATTCATACTATTGTAAACTTAAATACCTCACTACGCTCGCACGCTGTGTTTCGACTACCAATTAAAATGCCCCAATCGCTTCAGACTCCTCCTACTGTTTCTTTAAATAGTAGTTTACGTTTTGTGTTCAGAGTATTATCTTTCCCATGAATGGGATAGTTTAAAAGTAGGTTAAATTGAATGAAAATGTATTTAAAGCTTTTACCTCTCCCAAGGTCTGCCTATCCTTGAAAAGCTGCTCTTTAAAGCGCACCAATGTGATTCGTTAGGTTTATCACTCGACCGTCCCAATGTTTAAATTCTGTTTCCATATGTGAAATCCCCCTTGAACGTGTTGTTGGCTCCCTTGAACGTGTTGTTGGCTGACACCACTGCACTGCACAGGTATTATTGTGACTCTTTGTATACAAAAAGCTTTAGGACCTTTGTGACTGTATAAATTGTGCTCTATGTAAAAAGAGTGTGGGTCATTAATCGCCGTATACGCTGCGCTCTATGTATAGTGTTGAACATTAATGGTCGTATTTACTGCGCTCTATGTATAAATAGTGTGGGTCATTTATGGTCGTATTTACTGCGCTTTATTATGTACAAAGAATGTTGGTCATTTATGGTCGTATTAACTGCGCTCTTTGTGTGAAGCATGTTGGTCATTTATGGTCGTTTCAACTGCGCTCTATGTATAAATAGTGTTTGTCATTAATGGTCGTATTTACTGCGCTCTATGTATTAATAGTGAGGGTCATTAATGATCGTATTTACTGCGCTCTATGTATAAATAGTGTTGGTCATTAATGGTCGTATTTACTGCGCTCTATGTATAAATAGTGAGGGTCATTAATGATCGTATTTACTGCGCTCTTTGTATAAATAGTGTTGGTCATTAATGTCGTATTGACTGCGATATATGTATACAAAGTATTGGTCATTCATTTCTCTATCAACTGCGATAAAGATATATCTATAAAGATTGTATGTCAGTTTCGGACGTTTTGACTGCGCTCTATATGGAAAGAGTTATCTTATTTATTACCGTGATTACTGCGCTCTATTTAGAAATAGTGTGGGTCATGTATGGTCGTTTGATTGCGCTCTATGTATATACAGTGTGTGTAAGTTATGGCTGCAGCGACCGCACTCCGTGTTTAAAGAGTGTTTGTATCATTTATGGCCATATTGACAAAGCTCTATGTATAAATATTAAAGGCCACTTATGTCATATTGACTGCACTGGATGCATTTAGCGTTTTGATATTGTATGCCGGTATTGACTGCTGTGTAAAAATAACGTGTGTCACTATGGACATTTTGAGAGCGCTTTATGTAAAAATGTTTAAGTCATTTATGCCAGTACTAACTGTACTCTATTTAAAAGGAGAGTTGTTCATTTATGGCCATATATACATGGTCCTTTGTTTTACGATTAAAAGTCAATTATGACAGTATTGTATGAGCTTTATTTAAAAAGGTGTGGGTCATTAATATAAAGGTCGTATTATCTGTGCTCTATAGAGCATTTAATGACTGTCGATAGTTAACTGTGCTCGACGCATTTTACGTAGATCACTAATATCAAAATGTTTTTCACTGAGTTCTGCGTATTACGAATTGTGGACCATTCGTTATTGTATCTGCTGTTACAAATATTTGGACAATAAACGGCGTATTCCATCAGCTCTTTTTGCACATCAGCACATTTTGTAAAAGGTAAAATATAAGAACATGTTAATCGGCGCGTAGGAATACGCGCTTTCGTTTGGATCGTGGTCAAGCTAGGTACTCCCGCAGATCAACTAGTTTATTCGACCCTGCTTTATTAGGTCAATTTTTGCAACAGAAGCAGGATAAAGTCGTATTTATTGCGCTCTGTGTATTAGAACTGTAGACTTGCCTGATCGTACATGTATTCACTTCGTTATATGTTTGAGGAGATGTAACGCCCCTGGTCATATTCATTCCGCTCTATGAATTAGAAGATGTGACGTCCCTGGTTGCATTCACTGCGTTCTATGTATGAGGAGTTGTGATGCCCCTGGTCATATTCACTCCGCTCTTTGAATTAGAAGATGTGACGTCCCTGGTTGCATTCACTGCTTTCTTTGTATGAGGACTTGTGACGCCCCTGGTCATATTCACTGCGCTCTATGTATAAGGACCTTAGACATCCCTGGTCGTATTCACTGCACTCTATTTATGAGGACTATTTACGTCCCTGAACGTGTACACTGCGCTCTGTGTATTATGACCGTATACGTACCTAGTCGCTTGCACTGCGCTCTATGTATTAGGACATTAGACATCCCTGGTCGTATTCACTGCGCTCTATTTATTAGGACTATTTACGTCCCGGAACGTAAACACTTCGCTCTATGTATTATGACTGTATACGTACCTAGTCGCATGCACTGCGCTCTATGTTTAAGGAGTTGTTACGTCCCTGGCCGTATTCATTGCGTCCTATGTATGAACAGTTGCGACGTTCCTGGTCGTATTAACTGCGCTTTATGTATAAGGATTGTAGACTCTCCTGATTGTATTCACTTCGCTCTATGAATTATGACTGTAAATGTCCCTAATCTTATTTACTGCGCTCTATGAAGAGTTGTGACGTGTTTGGTCGTTTTCACTGCGCTCTATGTATAAGGACTGAATACGTCCCTGTTCGTTTTCAGTGTGCTCCATAAATTTATATGAACGTGGAAAAATCATGTTTATATTCACTGGTACCAAGGTATTAGAGCGTCTTTAAGTCCTGGACGCATACTGTATGATTTTGTTTTCTTTTAAATTACTGAAACCAGAGTTTTCATGTTTCATTTAGAAGGGTTTGTGTTTGCTATTACCAATACATGTTAAGCTCAAACACGTTGAAAGCCTTTAGCGTTAAGAAACACTTGACTGCAATGTTAGGGAAACATAATTTATAGTACTTTGGATTTGTTTTGAACAAGCGCCTCATAGGGATTTAACTAAGAACCTCCTGGCCATACTACGAACTCCCGACACAATGTTGCATCATTTTGCATTATGTACGATCATGTCTGTGAACGATTGTTCACATTCAGATTTGACACATATAAACTGGACCAGCCAGTTGTGCACAGTTTAAATAAAACCTGTCGATTATCCTTTGTCCGACCTGCTATCCAAAACCCCTGACCGCAGGTAGCTGCGATCAACAACTACAGGCTGCTTAGACTTATGCATAATAACAAAGCGTTAATCGCTTGCTACTAATAAAAAGAACTGGCCTACATTTCTGCAAATATAGCCCAAGCATATTCAAATTAATGTCACAACTTGATCGCGGTTAAAATCAGTTGCATGTGTGTGTTCCTCACACACAATAAAATACGGTCCCAATGTGATTTAGAAAGAATGTTAATAAATATTAATGTAGTAGTTTTAATTATCTTGGATATTTTTAATGTTAATAGTAAACTCTGTTACCAAATCTCTCTATTCAAACTATGCTTAACACATTTTGTTCAAAACTTGGTAGTGCACAATTAAGTATAAATTATGTAATACTTCGTGTCAATTATAACGCAACTATGAGTTACAAATGCTGAATAGACACAAATACGGAAACTATATGCAATTTTTCATTTGATGTGTGACACATTTTGGGTTTAGGGACTGATGTATAGTGGGCTTAATATTTTATGGAATTTTAAAACACGATAAGTAGAATCTATCCAAACTGTTTTATTTCAAATGTTCTGCTTGACATAATAGTATTCCGTAAACAAAGATCACACATCTGTTTGTGGTCTGTCGGTAACCAACAACATATATCTGTTACAAGAAATATCTTTTCAGATGTTCGGCGTATATCCTGACTCTGAAAAACAAGTTAGAAAAAAAAGTTTTTAAATAATTACACGAAAAACAAAGGTGTAATTGTTGTTGCTTTTTTCTTCATTGGTTAGTCGCATATCCACCGCATGAAACGTGTGTTAATGAGTGCACGTATATTCAAACCACACACTAGTGCTCGTAGATAAAAAATATATTACGATAGATCACATCTTAATATGAGTCCTCACATGGCTTATTATGAGTTTATTTCTTCACCATCGTAATGCATGGTATGTTAAAATTTCCGCTATAGAATCATGGCCAGGAGCTTCGCTGTCCGTTATAGAATCACGCAAGGCATCGTGGTCAGGAGCTGCTGTCCGCTATAGAATCACGCAAGGTATCGTGATCAGGAGCTGCGCTGTCCGCTATAGAATCACTTGGTCAGGAGCTTCGCTGTCCGCTATAGACTCATGCAAGGTATCGTGGTCAGGAGCTGTGCTGTCCGCTATAGAAACACGTGGTCAGGAGCTGCACTGTCCGCTATAGAATCATGTGGTCAGGAGCTGCGCTGTCCGCTATAGAATCACGTGGTCAGGAGCTGCGCTGTCCGCTATAGAAACACGTGGTCAGGAGCTGCGCTGTCCGCTATAGAATCACGTGGTCAGGAGCTGCGCTGTCCGCTATAGAATCACGTGGTCATGAGCTGCGCTGTCCGCTATAGAATCACGAGGTCAGGAGCTGCGCTGTCCGCTATAGAATCACGCAAGGTATCGTGGTCAGTGGCTGCGCTGTCCGCTATAGAATCACGTGGTCAGGAGCTGCGCTGTCCGCTTTAGAATCACGTGGTCAGGAGCTGCGCTGTCCGCTATAGAATCACGTGGTCAGGAGCTGCGCTGTCCGCTATAGAATCACGTGGTCAGGAGCTGCGCTGTCCGCTATAGAATCACGTGGTCAGGAGCTGCGCTGTCCGCTATAGAATCACGTGTTCAGGGGCTGCGCTGTCCACTATAGAATCACCTGGTCAGGAGCTGCGCTGTCCGCTATAGAATCACGTGGTCAGGAGCTGCGCTGTCCGCTATAGAATCACGCAAAGTATCGTGGTCTCATTAAGTATTTCTTGACCATAATGTGAGATGTGCAGGCGTCTCTATAGCTACGATGGCCGCATATGTTTAAGACCCATTTTTGCATGACGCGAGTCTTTACACATCTAATTGCTTCTTGTAAATTGCACATTTAAATCAAACTGTGTTATTTATAACAAACTGTCAAATTTCGGCAGCATATTCGGGCTTACCACTATATATCTGACAATAGTTTAACCAACAACATATTTCTGTAAATTATTCAACAAACAACAGAGTTATGTCAATAGTATAATCAACAAAATATAAAAGATATCACACAACTACACACACACACACGATCGCCCCCCCCCCCCCCGCACCACGCACCCACCCCCCCCCCCCCCCGCAACCACGCACCCACAAGCAGGTTTTAATAAACAAACACACACATATTGCCACTGACCCTGTTATTTCCAGTCGGTGCATCCTAAGTTTGCATTAGATTAATGAGTCAAAAACACATCGATAATGAATTTAAAATCTTCACACATACATAAACCCAAGAAATTATACTATGTTTCAGTACATAAGAATAATGTGTGGTGTTACAAAAGGCTTTGTTTTCATTAAAAAAAAATCAGTTGGAATGTTATTCCTGTAAAATAATAATGAATCAATTATCTCGTATGTGACAAACAAAGATCCTGTTGCGAGCAATTTTAAGATTTGCTTTATTTTTTGTAAGGTATTACTCAATAGGTCAATAAGGAATCGGGAAGTCATTGGTTAAAGCCTCATATCCACCAATAGTTACACGTGATACAGTGGAACGGAACGAAGCAGGTAGACTTGACGGTGAGTCACATTCCAATAAAGATATTGATCGGAATCCTAAACATGCAACATTCCAATGTGAGTTTGGTGGACTTGAATTGGATGTGAAAGTATTACTTTCAATATGTGGTTTTGATGAGAAGTGGCTAACGAAGAATTTGATGGACACGGGTAATCGATGTTACTTGACATCACTGCTGTTATCCACACCTTCACAGCTTTCAGTCACGTGTTGAATGGGAAAATTCATCAGTGTCCCCATCTGCATCATGTTTAAATTTAAGTGTGGAGTTTCTGCTAAAAGATACTTTTACTTTATGCCCCGATAATAAACGGCCAACGAGTTGTTATATATATAGTATGCTCAAATAAGACGCTTTTTGAAATACACATCATTATGAAGAAACTGATATAAAAACAAACTTTTTTAAAGTTATTTTTTGGGGGGAATACCCTTTTTGAAACTTTCACATATCAACGTAATTTTATAAGCCTTTTAAACAAATTTACATTATAACATGTAACTTGAGCTTTTTAGCCAGGCTTGGCATTAGTTGCACACCCTCGCTCTATTCTATCGTTATAAATTATTTAAACAAAGTATTGTATGCCAAAGAGAGGTAATTTTAATACGCGATTCGTAATTGTATACTATTGAATGCGCGAGACTTGTTAACAATGAATTTATATGTAAATAATTACGACAAAACCATTTACACCAAGTTAATACAGCGCTTGTCATTAATAATAATGTGTTTCATCGTGTTTATATATGGATACCTTTGCACGGTATGTCTTTACCTCGGTTTGTTAAAAAGTGTGTTATTTAATCTGTTTGTGCATGATAGATAGGATCAGGATGTGTACCAAACTTATGTCCACGACTGATCGTTTCTCGAACGAAGGAAACAAGACCGGACCTCCATACGCGTAAATATCGATCCATGATGTTGTTATATCGCTTTATTATTATTTGCTAAGACTCTTGACGTATGGATCATTTACAGGACCAACAGTGACTGATTTTCGACACACGTATACCGCATACCGCTTGCTTCTATTCGCTGGACGAGGCAACAGGCGGGGCTATCCAAACATCGCTGACCAGTACAGATGACCTCGCTAAGTAGCAGTTTAATGAGGCCTCTACTCCATTATGTCTCGGGCCTCTGCATCTAGATCCATGATGATTCGTACCTCGCTATGTACTTATCAAGATCCATGATGCCTCGTACCTCCCTACGTACCAATCAAGATCCATGATGCCTCGTACCTCGCTACGTACTAATCAAAACACATGATGCATCGGCCTCGCCAGTTATCATTCTAAGCCCGTGATCACTCAAAGCTCTACAACTGTCCTTTGCTCATCTCGACACAGGCGGATGTAAATCGCGGATATAATAAACGTCAGTCATGCACAGCTAATAAAGCATAAACAGGTTAAAATCCGTTAAACGTTTGGTTTAATGATGCACCATGCTGGTTGATGAAGGGGTGAGTCATGGATCAGAGCAATATCCCGGTCAGTGGGTATCTTAAAGGAAAATGTCAAGAGATAATAATTTCATTTTAACAAATCAAACAATCTAACGTGAAGTGTTGCTGTTGGTAATTGTGGTCTAGTCGGTAGGGAGTAGCAAAAGTACTTTGAATATTCGTTCTCAAGTCATCTTAAATGTCTTCGTAATGTGTACATCCATGTATCATATAAATAAAGCTAAGAATTAAAATGTACAAAATCAGACATTTTCCCTACGTGTGTTATATTTGATTTTAAGTTATTTATGAAGTTTATTAAATAAATATTAAACTATACGGTGTTGTGTTGCTTTATTGTTAAACCTTTCTCGTTATATTGAGATAATTTAAAATGTAAATCACGATTTTTCTATGGGGTTATAACTCTAGTTAGTAGTTTATTAAATTTAGTCGTTAAGGTTGTTTTTCTCTAGGATTAATAAAATCAGTTCATCTAATCCATGCAGTTGTACGTTTATGCTTTGACTACTACTCAGTGCATTCCGCCCTTTTCCCGTGCACTAATAGGTTCAATGTCGATCTCGTGCATCGAATTATTGCTATAGTCCTTCGATGCTTTATTTTCAAAGAGTTTACATCTTCGATAATTAATGATATATTTTATCATTAATATATATATATTTAAGCCAAAACGAGTTTTTCTTCCACGATAGAACCCGGCAACACGTGAATGAAATGTCAATTTCTGTTGCCAACGTCTGCATCACTCCCCCATACAACTTTTGTAAATGTGTCGATACTAGAGATGCCTTTGATATGCATCAAGTATTGTGAAATATATTGGTGTTTTAAAGTAATGGCCGTTATTCTGACTTGCTCCTTGTTCAGATTTGCCTAGTCACCATTAATTTGGTAAAATACAGGAATATTTGATTGGTTAATCATACATGGCGAATAATCAGTCTGTTTTGTATTCTGTATTGTGGCGTTCGTCAGGATGGGGGAACTCGGACTGTGTTGGGATTGTCGTCCGTTTATTATTTATGTAGAACAACACGTGCGACAGTTCATATGATATATTTGTTAAATAGATAAAATCCGTATGTTATTAGAAAGTACAGTACGCATATTTAAATGAAGAGAGATTTAGTGGACACTTTCGTAGAGTCAATATTTTACTGTGTAATGCTATTAACCCAATATGGTTTTACTCACTTTCTCTCTCTGTCACGTCGAGCAACCGAGATGGAAGTTGTGCTGTCAATTTTTAATTCTACCGCCTTTATATACTTTCTCGAAAGTGCCCACGTGACCTTAAATGACCAATGGCCACATGACAGCCTGCCAGCATTATTACAATCGGCCAATAGGATTCTGACAGCTCTTAAATCACCCAATCAGAATCTGTCAGCCTGAGCTGTCAGAATCCACCATGATGCTTGCAAATTCGGCATCATAGCGTCCACGACAGGTCAGATTTATGCATAACATTTACATACTATTTTATACATATGACCTGTCTATAAACACCAGGATCGAATGGAAACAGTTATGCCATACTTGGTGTTCTATTCGTGCACTTTATAATTCGTGTTATAACGGAAAAGTAATGGAAAAGAAATGGATTTTTAATTTATAGTGTTTAAGTGATGTAAACAATGGACATAGCCAACCTTACGTGAAAAACGAGAAAGTGCAATTATTATTATCATCATCATCATCATCATCATCATCATCATCATCATCATCATTAGTACTAGTATAAGTAGTATAAGTATTAGTATTATAACTCTGGAAACTGCTTTCCACATAAGTATATACAGTAAACAATAAGGCATATAATTACCGGACTGGGTCATTACAGTATTTACCTACTCCTTTAATAATGTTGCACGTATGCGGGCGAGTACAGTGTATACCATTTTATAAAAGCATATACGGGGAGATCGTCTTGAGACGACACACATTGAGAGTGTTGCAGTGTTCTCCCCTGCTCAGCGCCCGGCTCTCCTGGGATCTGATATTGTGATATTTATAGCTTGAAGACCCATATGTGCTCACGCTTTAATCCTTTAACAATTGTAGACACTATACATTTAAAAAGTTACGTCTTATTAAACATATTATTGATATCAAGGAATAGCTTTAAAAAAGATATACGACGTTGATTGAGGTAGGAGTTGGTGAAAGGTAAAGAGTTCAATGAATGAGATCAAAGATAGCGAATGTCTTTTTCTGTGCAGTTCTTAGCTGCATCACACGCAGTACGGGTAGTTACGCGGAGTTTTCGTGGCTTATTTTACATTATTACATATTGCTGGTCATAAATCTATAGATCCAAAACAGAAAACCAAAAGAAGAATGGAAGAGAAATTAAAACATATGAGTCAACCGGCCACACGCAAAGTATCCGTACATATTTTAAATATTTATGCGCGCGTTCTTCGAACAAACCTGTTTCAGTGGTTTGTCGGGCATTACTATTTGATTCGATTATTTACAGTATCGAGAATCATCGCGCTCATGCTTTATACATTAGTCAATATGGTGGAATAATTCTTGTTAAATTAATCAAAAATAATATTGATCATGGTATTGTTGAAAACACATTAAGAATCTATTATTGACATACCATAATTATATCGCTGAATATCTTCATTTAAAACATTTCTGGTATAAAGAAAATTCCAGTTCACATAGATTACGCGACAGCGTCTATATTATTTAACGATTGTTGTACTGGCCGCGAACTGACCCTGATACCTTGCGGGTTGGAATGCAATGCAGTAAAGGGAGGCCACACTTCCACTGCTGGAACGACAGCTTGTTTAAACCTTTATACTTTTACATGTTAAAGGTTCAATTTTGAAAACAATGTAAAATGGTTTGGCCAAAACGAATATCAGGATAGGGAAAAACGATACTTTTATGAACTTAAATATACTAGTAAACAGACAGGAATATGGAAGTAATTACTAAATATGAGAACATAGCCTTTAAGTACAAACGCTCTGGCGCTGGCAATCCTCTGAAAATAAAAGGTGCACGCACAAACTGTATTGATGTCGACAATTGAGTGTAAAACTGTTCTATCTATCAAGCCTTTTCATTAGAGATAAAATTGTTTCAAGCTGAACACGCAGTAAAACAATGTTACAAAGACGCGGTCATGTTTCCAATGTTCTGGTGGTATGTTCAAATCAGCCAATTGAATAAATGAAGTGTATTCATTCGTATCTAGCCGCGGGAAATTTTATTTGAATTTTATTGGACACTTACGACAATTGAGTGTAAAACTCATCATGGTGAAAAGCTGGCTTATACAGCTACGCCGAAAAACATTAAAAACTAAACATGAACTGTTGCTACTCATAACCCTTAATACAGCAGCATTTCTAACGTTAAAATATTAAACAGGCAATCAGGCTAAGAAAACTATGATAAATCAATTTGCCGCTACTGGATTTACAACCAAATCTCCTTAGATCAATCCCACACAGATATCCAATATACGTATATTCACAAAACATCCCTGGCGAATAATGAAGTCCTCACTGTATGAATGAAATTAACGAAATGTCAATAAAAACCTGTTCAACGTTCACTCACCAGATACAGTTATTCAGTTTATTAGTTATGTCAATAAATATTAATAGCGTTTTGTCCGGCGATGTTTCAGCTGATATTGAAGTTCCCAAAACCAGCACCGAGGCGACAAACGCGGAGCTGGTAGAAGAGTGTGCACCATGGGTCCACCATTCACAGGTCTAATATCTAGGCCTATCCGGTTTCGGAGGGGTTCTTTTTTTTTTGGGGGGGGGGGGGCGGAGGGCGGTAAACACATTCACACTGACCAAGCTCTGTAGTACAACACGTTTTGTAAATATTCAATGTACACTGCATCAATTTTAAGTAGCACCCTCTATACGTTTCTTGACTTGATCCTACATCATCCCTTACTTGTCAAATTAAAGTTGAACACATGCGCATGGTTAGCGATGTATGTCCTTAAACACTAAGCAACATAACTATGAGTTGGCTAAACAGCATTTAAACATGGATTCAGTTATACGAGCGAACATCAAAGCCCCATGTGCTCAGTTATCCCGTACCTACATGTAATGACTAGAACATACGTTCAATATGAACATACAAGTCAATATACCTAACGGCGGATAGAACATACATTTTATATCAATAAGTCGAAAACGAAATATGTGTTCTCACTCTTATGTACAATATCAGAATCAATCTGAGAAAATGAACAGAAAATCCTGGTTTTCTTTTCGGAAACACCAACAGCAGCCAAGCACCGTGCTGAATATACTTACTTATTTTGCGTTGGACATCATTTGGTACAAGTATACTCACTACACTTACTCTAAAATAATATGCCCTTCTTCTATCTAAGGTTCGCTATTCTTTGCCTCATAATTTGTCATCAGAATAAATCGATAGAGAGTAGACTATTTTTCAAACAGATTTCGATATTTAGTTTCACCAAATTGTAAATACATGTAAATGCATTAACAAAACTAACAGCTTATTATATCAATTGATACATACATTTATCGCAAAATAAGTTCAGTAAACGATTAACCGTGATCTTTTCCGAAAATGTATTAATGATATTTATACTTTCTGAAGTGTTTACAACATATCGTACAGCTTTATCTAAGAAAATATATTTTCAAACATCGAGTAAAATCTCACGAAGAGAATAAAGAATATGTTAAAAATGAAAAAAAAGACAATATAGCTACATACATCAAATATATAATTATCAAACACGAATCATTTTTGTGGTGGCAGCGGTTAATGACCGGGCGCATGCCCAAAGGAAGTAACTGCTGTGAGGAATTTGTATCCCTCCGTGGTCGAATGTAGTATCAATTTCTAACGAGTTCATTTTCTCTTCTTGAATAACAGCCATTTTGTCAAAATAAGGCTTCCGAAACACTTCTTTTGTACGTCGTCCACATTTAGCGGAGATTTGCTTTCTTAGAAGTTGAGGGAATGTATTTTGACCGCAATCATTGAAGATGACAGATTCATCTTCAAATAATACCAGGCTTGCAAAATCTAATGTATAGGAAAGGCAAGAACATGCGTTGAACATTAGCCGTTATATAATTGTACACGATTGAAAATTGTAATATTATTAAGTATAATCTAACCTTATAGCAAAACGCTATAACTCATACGCTTAAAGCTAATGGGCCATTTTTTATTTATTTATCCCTTAGCTTTTTACAAGGCATCTCGACGGCATTACCATTAATATAGACACGTAATAAAAACAAACTCATAATATTTTCTCAAACAGAAATGTACCGTAAAACAACTATATTGGTTTTATTAATAAGAAAACATATCAACCAAGTCACAAAAATAATGTTCGATGCACAGTTAATGTTATTTAAACTTTATCCTAAAAAACACGCGCTTCTATGAGTATTTAAAACTGCTCATGCGTATTGCATGAACTTCATGTACAATTTCAATCATTCATAATAATCTTACTACCTTTGTCTACTACTACCGTTTTTCCCACTCCAAATTTTTAATGACCGTGGACATTAATATTGTATTTAGCGTTTTTTTAATATAAAAAACACGACATAAGATCGTTTACTGTTTAAACTGCTGTTAACGTTAAATTGCATATATGCACAAGAAAATAAATGAAATCAATTAAGGATATCGGAGCCGTTAACACAGAAATGGCATAAATACCGGTATGTGCTTAACTTTGGCGCAATATTCTTTTCAGTAAAATCCGTACTTCATGCTACACATCTGTTCATCCCTGGAACTGCGGTATGTGAGCAGAATAATGAGAACACTGACGTTTGTGTAGGAATGAACATTCTCAATTCTTGGCCGTCCAAACAAACGAGAGAAGGCTTTCCGGTATGTAGTGGACGTGTCGGAAAAGTCCCCACCAACCGGAGGCCAGCAGGATACTCTCCGTCTCCTCGCCACCTTCGAGTCAGTATTTGGCGCGTTTGAGGTCCAGTTTCCGACCCAGACTAAGCAATCGCCGTTACCATTGCGTACATCTTTGCGTTGCTGATCGGCAAGGTAATTGGTAAGTACAGAAAACAACACCACGACCAATATACTAGTGGCCAGTGGAGTGCAGAGGAGGAGTGGATGTGTGACGGCGATTGTATACAGGGACGGCAGCCAGCACAGACAGTAGGGTGGTCCTTATTAATAACAAGAAAAAAATCTTCAGTTTTCTGACGGGGCACCCCCTGGAATGGTTGACTTTTATGAACAAATAATTGTACTGACAATTTTATTTGAAAAAAAATACATTTTAGGGGTCGCTACCGCAGAGTTTATATCTATAAAAGTGCCCGCCGAAGGCTCATATGCTCAGTATTCTAAAATATGAATGATTAGGACAAATATGATCACAGAGCACAACATTGCTTTATTGAAGCACATTCAAACAACTGTTACATATTGTAATTATTATTGTCCTTCTGTGTTGAGACTGTCAAAGTGACAAAAACTGTCTAGTTAGTCCATTGCTAGGGTATTCTTCGCTCGATCAGGAAATCGCTGGCGGTACTTCTTTACAATTAAGAGAAGGAACTGTTTCTGCTCCTCATCGTTTGTGTGCAGCTTGTTGTATTCGTCCATTAAGGCAACTCCACGTTCTGCTACGTCATTCACAACTCTCATACTACTGACAGTGTTCTTCGCTAACTGATAGTCAGCATCTGCAGACCAGAGCTTCACATCTTTGTTGAGGAAAGTTGACGGTAGACCAGTGATGGTGAAGAATCTACGACTGCTCTCGGTGACAAAGTCTTCCAAGTTCTTGGAGCTCACCAGCGTAGGATCAACAGTTATCCTCTTCAAAGGATGTTCTGCACCCGGTGCTTGCAGGGCACTGACCATCCGACGCTTTGTTTCATCTTAGACTTCGTCGTCAAAGAAAGCTAATGCAATCAGTTCTTCTGACAAGTACCACACATGTCCAAAAATTTTCTTCATTGCGATCTGAGAGACTGCTTGATTCTGTGCCTTGTATTTGTCGATCTCCTTGATAAGCTCGAGATCAACACGAGGCGAAGATGGCGCTGATGGCGCTCTAAACCAGGCCTTGACATACAGAGTCACTGTGAAAAGACACACATCTGCTATTCCCTTCTCTTCTTTCTTTGTCATCTTGAACTGGCTTCTCAGCATCCATATTTTCAATGAATAAATAGCCTTGGCCATCCATCTGGCTCAATGCAGTCCTGCCGGAGCTTTGAATGAGCATCCTTGAGATGGAACGCCTCCCAGAAACATTATTGTCAGCTGTAGCAGTTCGCGATAATCATCACGAGGCTAAAACTGTTGCAGTTGGTTTTCAGCAAATGCAATAATTTCATTTGCAACACTGGAAACGGCACTGTGCACGATGTCATTCGAACTCGATGCCTGAAAGTTTGACCGGTCAATGAATACCCAACTGCTTTGAAACCTTTTAAAAATCATGATGTCTGGACCCTTTGAAGAGCCAAGAGAAAGAGTAACCGTTGCCTCTAAGACTATTTATAAAATGTGATGACGGCAAGCAAACCAGAGCAAATCTTTGTCAAGCTTCTGCTCCAGTAGGATGCAAGCACCATTTCTTGGACCACTATTGACGGAAGAAGTGTCGAAGCACACGCACTTGACTTTATCAGCTATGCCCCACGCTACAGTTGCATCATAAACAGCTGCTGCTGCAGCTTCTCCAGTTCCAGATGGCAGCTTCGGTACACAAAGAAGTTGGTCAACTTCTAGTCCAGACACAAGGATTGGGAGCCGGTCCACAATTTTTTTGCTACTGATATCTTCCGGTAATTTCCCATCCCAGTGTATGGTTAGTGGAACTGTTGGCTTGAATTCTGTTTTCAAGTTCTCTGCAATTCTCTGCCTACATTTCATCCTTTCTCTTCGAATGGACGATCGATTGATATTAAACTCTGCTGGGTCATGACCAAGGTGCTGCAGTGCTGGAGTCAGGACTAGTGCAGCATTTCTATCACTGACCTTTGCCACATCCAGACATACTGCTAACTTGTCATTCAGTATTTTGTGTGTGCCACGTTTACGTTTAGTTCTCTTTGAAGTTGTGTTTGATGATGGCTCACCAAATGCTTCATTATCATTACCAGACTCCTGTTCGCTTTCGGATGTCTGAAGAATAACTTTCTCCTCTCTTGCCACTCTATCCTGTTCTTCTCTCTATTTTCTTCTCTTGAAGTTTTCTTCTCTGCTGTGAACATCTCTTTCTCTTTTGGCCATGGCTTTGTCAACACTTCCCATCTTACCACGTCGTCCCGCCTCACGCTGAGCTAACAGGAACTCCCTGTCCTCCTGAATGCTAATCATATTCATGGCGTCCGCATGAGCAATGTCAAAAAGACTCTTTAAGCCATCCTTCCATTCTTCTTCCTTCTTCAGTAGACTTTCAGAGAGCGCTTTGCTTTATTTTCTTTATTTTTCTTCCGTTTGTCATATTCATGGAACAGACATTCAACTTTTTCAACAACGTGTTTCTTCAACCGTTGGGGATGCGGGCTTTAGCCCACACTTCAAGAACGTCATTAGTTGTTGAATGTGATGCTTCTCGGTCTGTTTGGTGGCCTTTTTGTAATAGAAGAAAAGTGCCATGACTTCCTTCTTTGACGGTAACTTTGTAGAACTGAGAATTTCAGACATTTGGCCTATCAGCCACAACTCAGTTTCTCGTCTTGTAGTTGGTTTTGAAGTCCTACAGCAAGCATTGGCCATCTCACTTAAACTAATAAATTGTATTTGTTACCATCCAATTTAATTATTCAAATTAATTGTAATTTCTAACAAAAACTTATAGAACTCGGAAAACTAACTGACAAGGTTTAAGTTATGCAATATATGCACCACATTATTTGTGGCATATACCAGTGAAGTCAATTTAACGTCCTGAACTGGCAATTTTTCAAGTCAAATAATTATTTGTTTGATGGAAAAACAACAATGACATATAAAAACTCTGACAAGGTCTAAAACCAATAAATAAAATACACAATTATGTGCATAAATGAAAAGTCAAGTTCAATACTATGGCACTCAGGCAATTGATATTAATTAACAATTTAAAATGGATTTCGCACAACGGATCTGTCATTCTGTCATCTGTCTGTTTGAGAATAATTTATTATTAAATCAATAAAATTCGGCAAATTAATATTTAAGCAAAAATAAACAAAGAAAACACTCACTTTTGATCCATTATCCACTAGGTCAGTTGTTACGGAAGTTTCCCTGAGAGAGTCAGTAGTCACTAATTCAGATTCATCAAATATTATTGTTACATTGAGTGATTGTCTGTCAGTGTCTGTCTGATTACAAATGGCTGACAGCTGGTGAAATGCATTCTGGATAATTTAACAATACATGTAAATAAGTAACGTCATATTGATAAATTATGCAGGCACTGGCAGTATGGTGTGCAGTGAAAGAGTTTACCAGCATAATAACAAGTGAAGTGCAGCCACGGAACCCCACATGATACTTAACTAATATAGGTGGTAGGGACCTCTAAATGTTTTCAGATTTAGCTGAGTTTTTTTTGTGAATTTTTTATGCATGCATATAAACAAAATTCACTGGTGCCCCATACAAAAATCATTCTTTGAAAATTAAGGACTACCCTAACCCCAGCATATATAGAAGCCGGCTCTGTCCAGGATTATGTCAATTGTGTGCATGTATCCTGCTTCCCAGGTGAAAAACTTGGTAATATAGGTCAGCTGAAGTAATGTGGTAATGAACATGCTGTCTACAAAACAGCGAAGTTCGTAACTCTGCAAAGCATATACTAGTGTACAGCACATCAGAGGCCAGACGGTCATGCCAAAGCAACAATTCGTGAACACTTGGACGTCTATTCCACAGATACGAGGATACAATTCCGTGCTCCAGTAGTAGTCGAAAACGAATCCACCTCCTGTCTTCCCACTGTCCGATGTGGACGGGCAGGTTAGAAGAAGACGAAGCAAAGCGCAAACACGTTCATAAACGCCAACAGCTCACCAAAAACGGTCATACAGGAAACTGGGGGTCAACCCATTAAACTTTACCACCGTTAAACTTTAACATGATTGCGAACCCATCCACAGAGACACAGTAATGCAAGAAGCCGTTATCTTTGTACAGTGGTACGTTTTCCTTTGGAGTTACTGGTCCCCGGACTTCTTTTCCTGGAAGAACGACCATCTAAAACAGCGCCCAGGCGAAATGGCCAAAGACAACTCCAATGGTAAAAGTGTTAAAAATACTGAGTTCTCTCCACATGCCGACCAGCGTTCCAATACCCGAGTTGCCAAATAATTGTGTGATCAGAGAAGAGTAACTTATACCATAACAGCATCTGTTCTACCTTTATGTGGTGTAAGGCCATCAAACGCCAATGACAGGACAAGTTTGTTTACAAATGTGACAGGTGTTTATTTACTCCTTATTTTTCGATCGTTTCATATGCCTCTTTTTAGTAACGAAAACCATTGGGTTTGGTGCCATTCATTTTTGAATCACCGTCGAGTTTCTCCAATGACATATGTTTATGACCCTGTTGTCACGGTTGTCATTTCCCCGCTTTTCCTGAAATAAAATGTTTGTATTTGTAATAGTGTGAGTGATTGTTTACATTTGTTTTAACTAAGTACACGTAAATTACCAAAATTGTGAAGCACCGACCTTTTCAAACACCGAGAAACACACGATAAAATGTTATATAAGGCAACTAACAAACTGATAAGATGTTCGTCAGAATTTACACACTAACAATCGTAATATGAAATAAACAAAACTTTTGCCCAGCAATATATGTCCCCTACCGGCTCCACCATTGTCAGAAATAATATTGTTTGCTTTGTTGCCATAGCAACCAGAATTTTTGACGTAGGAACAAAATGAAATGACGTGCATAATGTCCTTATTGCCATCTATCCATGTTTCAAGTGTCATGAACAAATATTAAGAATTAAATTTAAGTTATCGCAGGATCCAGAAAAGTGTGACAGACTTACAGACTGACGGACACACAGAGCGCAAACCATAAGTCCCTTCGGGTGAAACCGGTAGGGGACAATAAAACAGGAATATTTTTTTTAAATATTCGGCATGTATCCTTAATTTTCTAAGTTATTAAATACAAATCAAAGGTAAAAATTGTGTTGTGTTCTGTTTTTAACTTTAAAGTTGCATCATGAACCGCATATAATGTTTGGCATATAGTGCACGTATATCAAACCACATCATAGTATTCGTGGATTCACATTTTACTGTCACGATCGCATTTTCATTTAAGCAGAAAGGATACAGGGTACAGGATCACATGCCTTTGTGGGAACCGGTAAGTGATGCTTTTTTAAATAACTTTATTAAACAATTTCTCTTAAGAATTTCAATTGGTGCATAACAGACAGACTTTTCGATCTAGCGGATACTGAGAAATTGACCTGACTCCCCGATGTCAGGTCTGCTCTTCGGCCGGCTTTAGTCCGGTCACCAAGAATATATTATTCTAAATGACCACCACAACTAAATTCAATTCCTCTCACTAAAATGTCAGTGACCCCCGTTTCAACATCCCGGAATCATAATGAGAACAGATATCTAACACCCAGGGGCATGTCACCTAACGATCACCTTTCCTGTACATATCACGGAAGTCTATACCCAACACAAAACAGCATGTACAAACACAAAGAATGCATCATCAACTCAAGTATCACAATATGCCTCTCAACTCGAGTGCCTTAATAAGCCTCAAACCTCAAATGTCTAAAAATGCTGCTAAACTTCGGTTCCTCATCATGCATCTAAGCTCATGACTCTTAATATTCTTAAAACAAGGTCTAAGATTTCTGCATGAGACTATGAACTGCAGTACCACCTTACAACTCAAACCACATTATACCAACCGCCGGCAGAACAAGCACCCCCCCCCGTGATTTGTGATGAAGACAATTTAAAAAATCTCAAACAATTTGACACTGAACATAAAACACAACAGTGGTTTGGTTTTTATGCGACACATGTTCAGCAACTAAGCAGTGGAATAACGCCGTGTCACCTTCCGCGTTGAGGGATGCTGTTACACGTGATGCATGTTCAACTGCTTGTGGGCGGAACTGTTTGCGATTATTTTGGACAGTTTGCTGCTTTGTGAAGCCTCATAATCATCCCGCCACGCGAATAATGAACATTCTATCCTTAGCGAGACTTATCAATATGCGTTTTTTGCACACTGTTCTGTGGCTTATATCAGACAGCTTAGTCCCTGTTTGGATGCGTCTGGTAAAGGGACTGAACTGTTTTGAGCAGCTTATGCGTTGTTTGCGAAACCATTTTAGAACTCGGCAGATACATTTAACAAATATTGTTCTTCACAAGAAAACATGTTTCAATGTATTCACAAGGTTTCCCAACATCCATAAAAGGAAAACTGCCTCGCCCCCCCCCCCCCACCCTCCCCTCTGGCGGCAATGCTTTTCATAGGACCAGACCCGTTTTTGAAAACGGCTATTTAACATTAAAATGCATTCTCTTAACAAGATGCATGATGATTTGACCAAAACTGTGACTTCGAGCGTCATGTTTTCATTGTACGGGGTCAATTTTAGACCTTAGCAGACATACCATAAGAGCATTTGTTCTGAGCAAGTTTTATAACGATTCGACAATTTATCTTATACATATTAACAATATCTGGGCCGAATTTGAATCTGGATCACGAAGATTTTATTTTGTTACAGTGTTACTGAAACGATCCGATCAGAGTTACAACTAACAAGTACAATAGCTATAATTTACATGGAGAGAATCTATTGATGATATATGTCGGCTCTCAATCAAACATATATGGGAAGACTTTTATGGTGTTTAAATTGCCAGTTTGTTATAGGTAAATATATGGTATCATACGGAAGTTTCCAGAAATAGTTGTTTAAAAAGGGTTTGAAAAAGATTACATTCTAGTGTGAAATCAAATTCGTCCTGAAGAAAGCTACATTGTCAGCGTTTTATTATGTTGTTAAAAAGTCGTTTCAAGCTTATGCATCTGCGTGCATCAACTTCAAACCTATGAGCCGATACTAATCATACTCGAATGCAATGCTTAATGAAAGTACCTATAGCACATAAAATAGGTTAGGAATTCAAAAATATTCATAAACACTATAATTCTTACGCCTGTTTTATATATTTAGTGCAGTAGACCAAATTTGAAAACAATTATCTGATGTTCGTTGTTGAGCATAAACTTTTTTAACGGGAGAGTGCTTGTGCTTCATATGTTTCTGAAAAGGAACCAACGGTTGTAAAATCAATACTGAGTTATGTAAATGTATTGATATATGTAAATTTTCCAGGAGATTGCATTAAAAGATACATTTCATATTTATGTAAATTTGACCGAATTTAAAAAGCATTACTTGTTTAACTTTAACGCATAACTTTGATTTAGCACAAAACTGATCTAATCCTATTTCCAATCCAGTTTTGAGTCTGCAAATATAACAATATCCTCAGCCCGTATTTTTGCAAATCACTTAAAACAAAGAATGAAACGTCCTACGAAAATTGTTTTAAAAATTGCAATTATTGAGATTCGGCGGACGCTATAAATATTGACTATCTCTATAGTCCATATACGACTAATAAAAGTATCAAAACGACATCTTAAGTGTTCCGAACGAAAAAGCGCTGATTTGGACGGTAACTTTTCCATAGTTAGTAAAGAAAGTATTTATCCATACCTGGTTTAAATCTTTAATAATTTTATTTTGATGATCACGGGTCTTGGAATAAAGGATCAATTTAGTTGGACACATTATAGAGATAACTCTCGTGAATATTCGTTCTGAACTATTTTCTTTAAAACTCAGTAACCGGCTTAATAATGTGTGCAAAAATAGATCCATTTTTATTGAATTGCAATTTGGTTTTAGAAATGACCGTAGTTAATTGGACTTTATGGATAGTGTTCATAGAATCATTGAAATTGTATAAGCTAGTAGTAAAAAACCATTGTCTACCTTTGAAGACGATGAATACGAAATCAAGCTATTTTATGTGCCCAATGGATTAAATTTGTGAACGCAGGTATCAGTTGTAAAATGCTGAAATCATGTTTATGTAAAATCGTGTATAACTTGTATTAGTTGTCTATGGAAAGCCAAAGGGGACCCCCGCTAAAATACATATACTTATATAGTAAATATCGGGATTTTCATTTTTCGCGGAACTTTCACTTTCCGCGAAAAACCAAGGCCAGCATAGCCATAAAATACTACATACAAATCGAAATCTAAAAAGCGCGAAACTTTCATATATTTTCCGTCGGAACAATTCTCTTTCAACCCTGGAGAGAATGCGGGCTCAAATAATCGCGCGGAACCTAAATATTATCTACTCTGTACAAAAAGTAGTGTATAAAATCGCGCGGACCTTATCCACAAAGCGCGGAACAAAAATATCTTCCGCGAAAATTAAGCATTGAATTACTGTACAAATCTCGGGTTGCTATGTAAATTGCGGGTTGCTAATGAAAAATCGCGCGGAAGATTCATTACTCCGCGCGATTTTCAATAGCATTGAATTACTGCACGAAATTCGGGTTGCTATGTGGTTACGCGATAAAATTTGATTGGTTCCGACACCTAGAAAGAACCTATCAAAACTCGCGTCTTATCCAGCATTCATGCAGTCATCATGATGACTGTTTCACATTAACACAAAAAATTTTAAGGGCGAAAGCGTGATCAATTTTGATGACATTAGCAATGAGGTTAGTATTTAACATACATGAATTTTAATGCAATTAAAACAGCTCAAGAGTATCGAGTGTTGTTTTCACGGTTTGTCTATATGCAAACGTCTCTGATTAAACATAAACACCCGCAAAAACACGTCATAATCATATGTCGGCAAATAATGAAATATATCTAGTGTTTGTGTGTAAGAAACATCTTCCCTTAAGCTCAGTTAGTAGAGAGCCAAGTTATTGTTATGGCAGTCGTATGCTCTAGTCCAGCGCCGTATACATCTTCAATTAAAAAGAAAAAGAACAAGGCTTTACAGGCAATTCATCCCAAAGGCAACTCGTACCTTGGTCAACTCGTACCCATTTTTAGCTCGGCGTTTTCGGAGAAAACCCGAGGTATTGTCATAGCCAGCTCGTCGTCCGCCGTAGGCGTCGTGCTAAAACCTTAGCATTGGCTCTAAAATCAAAGTGCTCCACCTACAACTTTGAAATTTCATATGTAGATGCACCTTGATGAGTTCTACACGCCACACCCATTTTTGGATCACTAGGTCAAAGTCACTGTGACCTCTAATATAAAACTTTAACATAGGCTCTAAAATCAAAGTGCTTCCACCTACAACTTTGAAACTTCATATGTAGATGCACCTTGATGAGTTCTACACGCCACACCCATTTTTGGGTCATTAGGTCAAAGGTCAAGGTCACTGTGACCTCTACTATAAAACTTTAACATTGGCTCTAAAATAAAGTGCTTCCACCTACAACTTTGAAACTTCATATGTAGATGCATGTTGATTTGTTCTACACGCCACACCCATTTTGGGGTCACTAGGTCAAGGTCATTGTGACCTCTAAAAAAATAAATCTGACAAGCACCTGTAGCAGAGCGTGGCATCCGTTATGCGGTGCTCTTGTTGTCAACTCGTTCTTCATTCAAACTATTCAACTTGTTTCATTTGTCTTATTTTGTCACAATTGTAAAATTCTTGAAAGACATCAACCACAAGTGTCAATTTTCATCAACACTTTCGCTGCTTATACATATCTGCAGCAGACAACTTGCGTGAGCAATGCTTAGATAATTTAAGTTGAAACATCAAGAGGAAAATAAAAATTGTTTGGGTAGGTACAAGTTGACTAAAAAACAGGTACGAGTTGACCACAATGGGTAGGTGTTTACCACGAAACAATTTGACCGGCATGCAGAACAAGATTATTGATTATTATATTTAACTGTCACACAAATCTGAAAGATAACACAATGTATTACAAACACAATGACTGTCAAGACATTCTAAACTCTTACAGTTAACATATAACAGGTGCACACATCTGATATACTGACCAAATTAAATAACTCAAGATTCACACCAGATACGACACAGTTTCAAAACTCGACATTTTGTCTGCATGCCACGCCAATTTAGTCCAAAAAATTTGATTTAACCAGTGAATTCTGAGCTATATATCTTAAAGCAGAATGCACATTATGTCTAAAAAGTGTTTTTCGGCTAATTTCTGGTATGAACTATCTTCACACATAGCATCTGGTAAACCTTCAGATAGCAATAGCAGAATGCTAATAATGAGTATAATGTTCTGTATTGTGGAAGAAATACATGTAGTAAAATAATATGATAGTATGAAACATGGTTTTTGTATTTTATAGCTGTAGCAGTGTTCCCAACTTGAACATCATCTTCTGTGTACATATCTGAGGCAGAGCCAGCTTGCCCATCTGACCTCTGTTGTGGACAACCGAGTAAGAGCCAGCTTGCATGTCATCTGTTGTGGACATCCGTGTTAGAGCCAGCTTGCACGTCCTCTATTGTGGACATCAGTGTTAGTGCTAGCTTTCATGTCATCTGTTGTGAACATCCGTGTAAGAGCCAGCTTGCACGTCATCTCTTTTGGACATCAGTGTTAGAGCCAGCTTACACATCCTCTGTTGTGGACATCCGTGTAAGTGCTAGCTTGCACGTAATCTGTTGTGGACATCTGTGTTAGAGCCAGCTTGCACGTCATATGTTTAGGACATCAGTCAGAGATAGCTTGCATGTTATATACTTGTGGACATTAGTCAGAGCCAGCAAGGACAATCTCTGTTGTGGATATCTGTCTTAGAGCTTGCACGTCATCGGTTGTTCACATCCTTGTAATAACCAGCTTGCACATCAACTGATGTGGAAATCTGAGTCAGAGCCAGCTTGCACATCATCCGTTGTGGACATCTCTTTATGATTCTACTCTTTGCTTAGATTGACACTGTGACTTTAGTGTAATATGTTACAACCTTAAGCTATTCCTATTGTTGAATAAAAATATTGTGTCATTAAAATATATTTTGTTGGATAATTTGTATGTTGAGTTGTATTGTTTGGTCATTGCAAAGTATCAAGTTATTTTAAGACAAGAAAAAGCTCATCTTTCATCATGTATTTATATTAAAATTCTTGAATGTTAGTGAAGGTACAGTTCATATAATTAAAAGCAATTTTAATATGATTGCTTGTGTTTTATTGCACAGTGAATACCATCTTGTCTTTATGCTGACATATAGAACGGAAAAATAGTAAACTGTCGTTTTTATATGCAATGGGATTGTATATGAAGACTTGCATGTTCAGATGAAAAAATTGCCATAATTTTTCTCTTTATATTTTATTCCTGCTAAATGGTTGATGCAATAAAGTTAAGTCTTTAATGACTTGTGTTTCTTGTAATATTATTTGTAAGCAAATTTGGCTGTAGTATTAGATGCATGCTGTACAAGATACTGTAGATCAACATTATATTGTATGAGTATGAATAGATAATTCAAGGTGCACAGCCATTAATTTTGCCCTCCACCATCTCCGATTTTGGTTAGACAGTTGCAAGTTACTTGCATTAGTATGAAGTCTTAAAATAACTTAAGTATAATTGCTGTTGTGTTATTATTAACCTTTTCCTGCTCTGAGGAAATTTTAAATTTTCTACATGCAAACATCATAAAACCAGAACAGCCTGCAAGTAACTCACAATCTGTTCAGGTTTTATGCTGTTTGCTGCTCATCAGTATCCATGGGTTGGAAACAAAGCCTTTAAAACTTTAATATAGTAAGAAAGGTCTTAAATTAAATTTATTCTCGAATGTGTCTTAGTGCGTTTTTGAGTGGTACAGGGTTAAATGTCTCATTTTGTTTTTGATTATCTTTGGTTTATTGAACATATATGAGCCTTGCTCTGTGAAATAGGGGTTTTATGCATGTGCGTTTAGTATCCTCCCTGATTAGCCTGTGCGGTCTGCCCAGGCTAATCTGGAGTGCACATGCATTAAACCCCTTTTTCACAGAGCGAGGCTCATATGTATTAGACAGTGCATTCAAATAATACAATTTAAATCTGAATATTTTATTTAGTTGCAATACTCAAAGACCTATCAATATTGATAGGTCTTTGCAATACTTTAAAGCTTACTATGTTTGCAGTTTTAGTGAAAACACAAACTTTTAATCAAAGAAGCATATAATGTGTATTACTCATTTAATCAACTTCCACTTTATTCCATACACGTGTTCGACTCTGTGACATTATGTTCTGTCAAAGCTTTTTATTGCAAATTTATTAAACATAAATTGGTAACCTTGGGTATCCAAAAGGAATCCAAATTTTACTAGCCATAGACTTTCCAAAATGCAATTGTTTCTGAGAAGTATTTTTCTCTAGAAGGTGGCAAAACTCCTAAGCAATTCCTTTTTGGGCTAATGGTAGGGCTTATGCGTGTAACACCCATTGACAAATTATTAAATATACATTGAAAGGTCATTGTTCACAAAACAGATCATGATATAACATGATGCAGCATTTTGTACTATATCAAATTAAATGTTGCTGAAAACAGTAGAATATTCAAATTATGGACATTTTATTCTGTTAATAATGCTATCTTTCTAACATTACAAATCAATGAAGCATGCTTAACAATAGCAGAACTCTTTTGACTTTTAATTATCTTTTCCAGTCTTTAAATCTTTACAAAATTCATTTTCCCACTAACACCATCTTAAAAACAGGTTATGGCTTCCAATTGTTAATCAACTATAAAGCATGAACAAAGGCACAAATATCGCAGTATCTTTTGCAAATGATACAAATGTCCATGGCCTCGATACTGAACAAAAAGCAAGATTTCTTGTCAGGCGGTAAGCTGAATCCTTGAGAACATTCGAAAAATGTCCATTTAATGCGCCACTGGGCCGTTCCTATTTAAATGGGCATCATGCACAGAACTTGGCCATCCAGGTCATATGTCCAAACATTTCAAGTAACTGTCACAGACTGCTTGAAGAACTAAACTGCTGATAAACAAGGACCTATGCTCAGATGTTGAAGCAGGACATGCACTGTGGGTTCCATCAACAGTCCAATCATTCTACATCATTCAGGAAATTCATAGGCAATGATCTTCAGCTCATGACGAGATTCTGGAAATCTGAAGTACTGCTCCATCATTGCTGACAAGACTCTACATGTTGAAATGACTGTGTAATGTTGAGTCCCTGAAATACAAAAGTAAAATTCATGCTAGAGTTTAGCCATATTAATTATGCTTGATTGCATTGAAAGCTTTATGCTTATTAAGACATTCTAGAGTCCGTTTTCTGGGAGTAATCAGTACTTTGTATATATGAAGATAAAGAGACCGCTAATAAACAGGGTTGAACCCAAAATGTTCCCATCACTAGGTGAACACCATATCCACTACGCCAGCCTGACAAAGTAAATGAAGTGAAGCTTCTAAGTTATGTCTCATTTGATTGTTAACAAGAGCACGCCCTGCAGGTTCAGACCTCTCATCTATTTTTTTTAAAGTTGAAGGGACCTATCTCAATACTTCAATCACAAAGGAGGGAGAGGTGGGGTGGAGAAGGGTGTATAGTGTGGTGGTGTGGTCATTTATTACACTATCTTCCAAAAATGAAAAAATGATAAAAATAAATATTTGTGTTTTTTAGCCATGTTTAAAAAAAATGGGCAGGGGGTATAGTGTGAGGGTGTGGTCATTTATTAGATGATCTTTCAAAATGAAAAAAAAGTACTTTTTTCTTTTTTTTGGGGGGGGCGTGGGGGATGGTTTGGGTGGAGTCTATTGTGGTATGTCAGATAAGAGTTGCTTTGTAACGCTTGTAAAGAAGTTATGGAAATTTTAGCAAAATTTAATAATTTCACCTTGAGAGTCATGGTCATTCAAAGGTCAAGGTAAAATTCAACTTGCCAGCTACAGTAACTTATGATAGCATGACAGTATTTGAAGTTTGAAAGCAATAGCCTTGATACTTGAGAAGTAAAGTAGATCAAAACACAAAATTTAACCATATATTCAAAGTTACTAAGTAAGAAAAGGACCATAATTCTGTCAAAATGACAACCAGAGTTATTCAACTTGTCCTGTACTGTCCCCTTATGATAATTTGCGAGTGTTCCCAGTATGAAAGCAATATCTATGATACTTTAGGAGTAAAGTGGACGAAAACACAAAACTTAACAAAATTTTCAATTTTCTAAGAATAAAAAGGGCACATAATACTTTCAAAATGCCAGTCAGAGTTACATAACTTTGTCTGCACAGTCCCTTTATGATAGTAAGTGTTGCAAGTATGAAAGCAATAGCTTTGATACTGTAGGAATAAAGTGGACCTAAACACAAAACTTAACCAAATTTTCAATTTTCTAAGTATAAGAAGGGCACATAATTCTGTCAAAATGCACGCCAGAGTTATCTAACTTTGCCTGCCCAGTCCCCTCATGGTAGTAAGTAAATAAGTTTTATACTTGATACTTTATGAGAAAAGTGGACCTAAACACAAAACTTAACCGGACGCCGACGCAGACGCCGACGCCAAGATGATGACAATATCTCTTTTTTTTTCAAAAAAAAAAGATGAGCTTATAAATAAAATGTAACATATTGCAAACTTGATTACACGATTTTTCATAAATACTCTTTCAGCTTTTTATTTATATATGAAGGCTAGGGTCACTTTCTGCGAGCCTTACAAAAAAACTAACTATATTTGCAATTGTCAAGACTCCTTCACATACAATTTACCTTTGCTTATTCCAATATCCTTTTGCCAACCAACATTGTGCGGTCACGTACCATACATGGTTCCACAGTTGTACAGAATTCCTACAAAATAAATGAAGTATACATTTACAATTCAAATTTCTTTTCAAAGAATGTGTAGGTAACTAAATTCCCTATACATTACTTTAATGTCATAAAATAAATTTCAAACAAGGGCTGTTTGTAAAACATGCATGCCGCCCATATGGATTGTCAATTGCTGTGGCAGCCATTGTGTGAATACGTTTTTTGGCACTGTGACCTTGACCTTTGACCTAGTGACCTGAAAGTCAATAGGGGTCATCTGCGAGTCATTATCTATGTACCTATGAAGTTTCATGATCCTAGGCATAAGTTCTTGAGTTATCATCCGGAAACCATTTTACTATTTTGGGTCACCGTGACCTTGACCTTCGACTTAGTGACCTCAAAATCAATAGGGGTCATCTGCGAGTCATGATCAATGTACCTATGAAGTTTCATGATCCTAGGCATAAGCGTTCTTGAGTTATCATCGGGAAACCATTTTACTATTTAGGGTCACTGTGACCTTGACCTTGTGACCTGAAAATCAATAGGGGTCATCTTCGAGTCATGATCAATGTACCTATGAAGTTTCATGATCCTAGGCAAAATCGTTCTTGGGTTATCATCCGGAAACCATCTGGTGGACAGACATATGGACATTCGGACCGACATGTGCAAAACAATAATCCTGCTCTTCTTCGGAGGGGGGCATAAATATTTAACAGATGTATTTAACAAAAATTAACTTGATTCATCAAATTAATCAGTATCGAATAATAGACCAGTTTCACAATATGAACACCGATACTATTTATAGATATCAATCATATCACCTGACGCGTTGAATTGCAGAACAAGGCTGAACGTGGAACTGCATTTTCTTTTGCTATGCAAATTGCGTTGAATATCAAGATTATAATGCGCACTTGACACTGGTTACAATTAAGTCAAACATATGAATACAGACAACCATCACATGTCATGCTGTGTTAAGTAAAAAAATTGATAAGTAATTCAAATATAAAAATTATAACACCTAAATAATGATTCAAGGACATAAGTTATGTACTATTAGTGTATATTAATGAATTATATTTAATCTTTATATATAACAATAGATGTGTTCATCAGAAACACAATGCCCACTACTGCGCCGCTTTTAATTCTACATATATTTTTTTAACCTTTGACCTTGAAGGACGACCTTGACCTTGAACTTCCACCACTCAAAATGTGCAGCTTCATGAGATACACATGCATGCCAAATATCAAGTTGCTATCTTCAATGTTGCAAAAGTAATGGCCAACGTTAATTTTTTTTCGGACAGACGGACAGACTGACATCCTGACTGACTGACGGACAGTTCAACTGCTATATGCCACCCTTCCAGGGGCATACAATTTCCAGTTACCCATAAGCATCAGAGTAAATGTGGTCTGAAGACTAAACATCGATTATTGCACAAATCGAAGTCATAAATTAGCAGTATACAATACTAAGTATTGTAAGACTACAATTTTCAAAGGTAGGATGTGTACAATTTCATGAATTATAGAACGTGTAAGAGTTGAATCAAGCATCAGACAAAGTCCTATCAAATAGAAGAAAATGACACAAATGTTTAGCATTAAATTTTTGAAATATTAAAAATATATAGGTATAAAGCACTTTATAATTATGATAAAACTGGCTAATATGTATACAGTATTTAGTTTCTGACAATCTTTTTGGACAGATGACTTTCAATGTTGACAATATCTTTTATGTTCAGTAAAAGCAACAATTGAGTATTTGGCGTTAAATTATTCCAAGAAACAGCTACGCAATGCTACAACCATGAGACGCCATGGTCACATGGAGGTGTCATTAATTGTGTTAAATGACCAGATGACCAGATATCTACAAAATGTGGTTTATGACATCACGTTGTTATTTAGTATTTGTCTGCACAGTATCTGATCATAAAGAGGTTATGGGTTTGTGCTGAATACAGGGGAATTTAAACGCAAGATCTATCAATAAATAAAATAATTGATTAATCGCCCAAATAATGGGAAAACAAAGAGTGTCAGATAATCCAATAAGTTTAAGACTGTCAATTTACACACACTAAGAATTGAAAGCCATACTTGGAGTGTCAGAGTTTGTGCAAAAAAAAAGAATACAAACAAGAATACAAACAAGTACTTTAATCAAGAAAATGTATTTCATATATTGGCACTTAAAATGGAAAGTATATATTAAGTAATTAATGGCTATATCTGATGAAGTCAACTTGTGTTGGCAATATCATTAAGTAGATCTAGCTGAATGATCGAAAGCAGAGCGATATTGCGATGCACTATTAGAAATCTCTACACGTTCAGCCTCATTCTGGAATTCTGCAATCATTTGACTACCTGCTATATTGGCTTATTGTGAAAAGGGTCTATTCACTTATAAATACTTTAAAGAAGTAGATTTTCCATCACTCTACAGCTGTTGGGCTTTCTTAAAGGTATTTGGGAGTAAAATAAATCTACTCCAAGTTTTTATCACAAAAAACTTCCAACAAGTGGAGAATTAGCCGCATTTAGTGGATGATTTAGAAACATGATTAATTTAAATTAGATCTACATGTAATAGCTATTGAAAAGTTAAGTTATCCAGTTATTCTTGCTGCAATGTGGATAAGAATAATACAAACCAATAGCTGACAAACCTGATATCAGTGATATGTTGACCTTTGAAGTCGAAATTGAGACCTGAAATCTGTCTGTATAGAGAGGCACAATTTGTTTGGCATATCTTCAACCATTACTGGCAACACACACCTACAAAATTTATATATAAATTATATTAAAACATAAATTTATTAATAATTTTATTTATTAATTTATGACGAAATGTTTAAATCTAGGTCAGCTATAACGAAACTAAAAACGGATTAAAAACAATACCTTATTTTAATTAATAGGTTGAAAACAAAAATAAATGTATTAATATATTGACGTTCAACTGAATACAAGACACAAGTACATTACATTACAATAAGTTATTATTTCAGTCGCATTCGGAGAAAACTGGGCTTAGTGCATGTGCGTAAAGTGTCATCCCAGATTAGCGTAAGCCTGTGCAGTCCGCACAGGCTAATCAGGGACGACACTTTCCGCATAAACTTCATTTTCGGTAAGGAGGGACTTCCTTGAAATTAAAAATACCATAAAAGCGGAAAGTATAATCCCTGATTAGCATGTGCGGACTGCACAGGCTAATCTGCGATGACACTTTACGCACATGCATTAAGCCCAGTTTTCTCAGAACGCGGCTCATTTAATTAACAATTGTCAACATTAAGCATATTATCGGATAGTTTTACACAATATTAAAAAAGTACAAATACAAACCTGGTAATACATGTAAATGATCGTATGCAATACAGTTATTGATCCCAATCTGATCTATTTCCGAATTATCTGCGAATCCATCGAGTAGAAACAATAACCATGCAATTCGCTCCGCCATCTTGAAACGTTATACTTACTGAACGCACTGATTGTGTTGCATTTGTTACAAAGTATCTGATTGGTTATTTCTAAGTATCGGATCCAATCAAATTTTTCGGGTAACTAGGGATTCTAACACCTAACAACCCGAGATTTGTACAGTAATTCAATGCTTAATTTTCGCGGACGATATTTGTGTTCCGCGCTTTTTGGATCTGGTATTTACTGGATTTTCTCTCTTTAATAGACTTCTTAAAATAGCATTCTACAATCTCCGCGCGATTTTAAACACTACTATTTGTACAGAGTAGATAAATAACGTTCCGCGCGATTAATTGAGCCCGCTTTTTCTACAGGGTTGAAAAATAATTGCTCCGACGGAAAATATATGAAAGTTCCGCGCTTTTTAGATTTCGATTTGTATGTAGTGTTTTATGGCCATGCTGGCATTGGTTTTTCGCGGAAAGTGAAAGTTCCGCGAAAAATGACAATCCCGATATTTGCTATATAAGTTTATGTTTTTTAGCGGGGGTCCCCTTTGGCTTTCCATAGTTGTCATACACAGGATCTTTGAGGTGTAATAAAGAGTCAAGCTCAGAATCGTAGAATTATGTTTGGGGGTCAAGCGAGGTAAGACAGTGTCATCACTTATTGTGCTTATAAACGACATTAGTGTACATTTTATTGGCAAAACCTATCTACTAATGATATTGATAGTATATATATTTTATTTAAATGTTTGCCAGTTATCAAATGATGCCCGTAGTCTACAACTTCAAGTGTGATTTGTTAAATGTATAAATATTTTCAAAAGGCAACTAAATGGCGATATTGAGAGATCGACGATATATTTTTTCACGCACTAAGGTCATTCATTTTCTATAATGGTTCACTTAAACGTGCAGTACGGGTAAGGACTTAACAGGCTCTCAAAGCATATACTCACATTATTTCATTATTCAGCAAAATCATATTGCACAATAAAACTAAAGTGTTAGTTTCACTAAATAGTTACACCAATAATCGCGCACGACTGCGAATTTACGATATTTCCGAAGTTGATCACTTGCGACTCAAATTCTGAAAGCTTATACTTGGGGTTTGTCAACAAACATCAAACGCTGCTTTACTTGGGGAAATTTGCCGTTTCCCTAGTCTGTCATTTGTTATGTACGAGCCCTAAAATATTTGAGTAAAATCATGAGCTCACATAATACATTGATCGATAGAGTATTTAATACATGAAATACTGTTGATGCTTGAGCAAGTATTGTCAGGAAATTGTTTTGGCCTAATTTTGTTAAAAATCACTGGATTCACTCGATTTCTGTTAAAGAGCTTTCGTTCGTTTTCGTCCGTCCTATCGTCAGCTACGGAATCCGGATAGTGCCATCTATAATCTCGCCCTTCTTTCATCAAGGGCGAAACACGACACACGAAGCGGTACACGATATTTTGCGCGACAGTCGCGGCGACGCACGATATTTTGCGTGATACACGAAGCGACGCGCGAGAATGTACCACGAAATATCGCCCTTGTAGCCCAAAAGGCGATATATCGTGTTAAATATATCGTACGTCGCCGCGAATGTCGCGCAAAATATCGTGTATAGCTTCGTGTGTCGTGTCTCGCGTTCAAAGGGCGACGCACGAAACACGAAGCGCCGCACGATATTGTTCGCGACAGTCGCGGCGCCGCACGATATTTTATCATTTAAATATCGCCCATATAATCCAAATCTCGTGTATCGCGGTCTTATTTCAGACCGCGACACACGAAGCTATACTCGATATTTTGCGCGACAGAGAGAAGGGCGAGATTAAAGATGGCACTATCCGGATTCCGTAGTCACCCGGGGGGGGGGGGGGGGGGGTAACTTCCCAAATTTTAGGGTAGGGGTGTCCCACTGAGACTTCGGAAATGTGAGCTATTTTTATACCAGAACTCTGATAAGTACACCCATTTTGATACAAGATTTTTTTTTTAAGCAGACCCATTTGTATACGATACCATTGAGAAAGTGGACCCATTTCAATACGAGATTTTTGATAAACTGAACCCATTTCAATACTAGAATTTAATAAAGTGATCACATTTTATACTATAATTTTAATCTCTATCATATCAATACAGTATACTTATTGAATTTGCTTTTATATGTTTATTTGTAAATTTCATATATTTTTGATACCTATTTACATACAAGAATGAAATTTATCATACCCATTTTAAAGCGAGATTATACGATTTTGTCAAATATTTATTAATTTATATAAATTGTGTAAAAAACTTATTAAACATATATTTCAATATAAATAAAAATAAAAGTTAGGAGGAACATGTATCGAAAAATGCGAAATTAGCCAGATATTTAATTCTGAAATCGAAAATGCCTGTACAGTAAAATTCGCCAGCATGTAAATCATGCATGTACGATGTGAATCTAAATTTAGTTTAACAGTTTATGTTAAATACCTGCAACGATATCTATTATTACGACACACGAACACTAACTAAAACAAGGGCTGTTTGTAAAACATGCATGCCCCCCATATGGGCTGTCAGTTGTAGTGGCAGCCATTGTGTGAATATTTTATTTGTCACTGTGACCTTGACCTTTGACCTAGTGACCTGAAAATCAATAGGGGTCATCTGCCAGTCATTATCAATGTACCTATGAAGTTTCATGATCCTAGGCCTAATTATCCTTGAGTTATCATCAGGAAACCATTTTACTGTTTCGAGTCACTGTGACCTTGACCTTTGACCTAGTGACCTGAAAATTAATAGGGGTCATCTGCCAGTCATGATCAATGTACCTATGAAGTTTCATGATCCTAGGCCTAAGCATTCTTGAGTTATCATCCGGAAACCATTTTACTATATCGAGTCACTGTGACCTTGACCTTTGACCTAGTAACCTGAAAATCGATAGGGGTCATCTGCCAGTCATGATCAATGTACCCATGAAGTTTCATGATCCTAGGCCTAAGCATTCTTGAGTTATCGTCCGGAAACCATTTTACTATTTCGAGTCACTGTGACCTTGACCTTTGACCTAGTGACCCGAAAATCAACAGGGGTCATCTGCCAGTCATGATCAATGTACCTACAAAGTTTCATGATCCTAGGCCAAAGCGTTCTTGAGTTATCATCCGAAAACCATCTGGTGGACGGACCCACGGACGGACCGACCGACGGACCGACATGTGCAAAACAATAAACCCACTCTTCTTCGAAGGGGGGCATAAAAACGAATGCTTCAGTTATTGTAGGAAAATATGTACGAAATACATGTATCTTCGTCACAATCGGCTTAGGGCGCTAATTTGTCTGCTGCATTTTATGAAATTCGTCTTCAGTGTATAATTTTGCTTGCCTATTTTGTGTTATTGTAACATATTTTATCAATGTATTACAATTTAACACATATAAACAAGAGGCCCATGAGGGCCTGAATCGCTCTACTGGTTGGAATCAATAGGGCTCAAGCCCTTGATAGTATGAACAATCTGAGTAAGTTTTAAATAAACAGACCCAAAATGGGAAATTTTTATCGCATAAACAAGAAGAAACGTAAAATTTAAACTTCAAATGGCTCCTTTTCAACATTAAGTTGGACAAATTTTCTTCACTCTCAAGGGGGTTCTGGCCCTTTATGATATAAAACATCCGTTGAAGTTTCAAAAGGATAGAACTTTATATGTAAACAAACAAGAAATGTGTTTGTCGGAAACATTGTGTCCCCTTCTGCGCCCCTTTGATATTTTTTTTTACCTTTGACCTTGAAGGATGACCTTGACCTTGACCTTTCACCACTCAAAATGTGCAGCTCCATGAGATACACATGCATGCCAAATATGAAGTTGCTATCTTCAATATTGCAAAAGTTATGGCAAAATGTTAAAGATTTTCTTTTTTTTCTCAAATTCAAGGGGAGATAATTCTGGACTTATAACTCCGATATTGCTCATTTTCAATAGGGTTTGACTCATCATTCAGATAAAGACACAGTGCAAGTTGGGAAATGATTGGATGAAAACTGTGAACTTTATTGCGTAAACAAGCCTTATTTCACAATTTTCTCAAATTCAAGGGGAGATAATTCTGGACTTTTTACTCTGATGTAACCCATTTTCAATAGGGTTCGAGTCCTCATTAGTATCAAGACACAGAACAAGTTTGAAAAGAATCAGATGAAAACTGTGGACTTAATTGTGTAAACAAGCCTTATTTCACAATTTTCTCAAATTCAAGGGGAGATAATTCTGGACTTTTTACTCTGATGTAACCCATGTTCAATAGGGTTCGAGTCCTCATTAATATAAAGACACTGAACAAGTTTGAAAAGAATCGGATGAAAACTGGACTTTACCGCGTAAACAAGAAAAAGTCTAACGCACGCATGCACGGACGGACGACGGAAACCAAGCAATGACATAAGCTTTTCAGGCCTTCGGCCAGTAGAGCTAAAAATCGTATAATCTCACTTTAATACCGATACTTTTAAATCTATATGCATTTATATACAAGCAAATTTCTGATTTCAATACCCATATCTATACTTAGATGCTCAAAACCATACCCATATCTATAATTTTAGTCGAAAAACACACCCCATAATTTCGGCACACCCCTACCCAGCAAACATTTGACGTCTTTTAGACGTCTTTATTTTGTTGTTTTACGGTCGCGACGTCGCCGCCAAATAAACAACGTCTTTTCAACGTCTTTTTAGCGATATGATAATAACGTCTTTTTAAAGACGTCGACAAGACGTCTTTTTGGCGCCTAAAATAATGACGTCTTTTAAAAGACGTCGAAAAGACGTCTTTTTACCGAGTTAATAATGACGTCTTTTAAAATACGTAAAAGACGTCGTTATAACGTAACTCTGTAAAGACGTCTTTTTAAAGACTTCGACACGACGTCTTTTTGGCGAAATAGTAATGACGTCTTTTAAAATACGTCGAAAAGACGTCTTTTTACCGAGATAATAACGACGTCTTTTAAAAGACGTAAAAAAGACGTCTTTTCAACGTCTTTTTAGCGATATGATAATAACGTCTTTTTAAAGATATCGAAAAGACCGAGTTAATAATGACGTCTTTTAAAAGACGTAAAAAAGACGTCGTTATAACGTAACATTGTTAAGACGTCTGAGTTAACATCGATTGTCTCGTGGTGTTCAGTTTAAATTTTTAATTTTTACAGTCTGTGGTGTTGTTATACAATTATTATGGAAAAAGAACAATCTGGTAAGCATTTGATCATGTCCATTTTAGATAGGCAGGTTACCTCATTGGATTCCACTACACAAATAACAAGAGCAGATAACTCTAAATTTAATTTTATGAGAGTTGTCCTTTTAAAGGGGCAAATAACGCTAAATTTAATATTTGTCAAATGAATGTCACAGGGGAGACTCATTTTAGATGGGCAGGTAACCCAAATACACATGTACTAATAAATTCCACTACACTATCAAACGCTGATAAAAGTGGAGCATTCTGTCAGCAGACAGTTTTTATGCTCCCCCAAAGAAAGGTAGTACAATTGCTTTTTAGAACAAGCGCTTATTCATTTGCATTCTGAAAACATGTGGGGCGGTTATATACAGGAGCATGGTCGCTAGATGGGATGAATACGGTATTTGGTTTACCACAGGCAATTATCCAACAGAACAGTATCTGACCATGCAGGGCTTACCTAGCCTATATCAGATTTTATATGCACTACACCAGTTAGGTGTCAAGTGCTGTTGTCTCGATGTATAATGGTGCACTTGCATTACAATGTATCAAGTTTGCAGCCAAAATTGTTCCATACGATAGGCCTTTTTGTGATTGTTATTTATTTTTTTATTCTGCGCAGCTAGTGTTAGCCAAAGTATAAGCCACACAGAAAAAGACTTAGAGGATGTCATCTAAAAAAATCTTGAAGAATGCGCCTGACAGAAAAGGCGGAGTGGGCCGAAGGCTGGAAAAGCCATCACCTTAATGTGAAGTCAACAGACTCTGGACCATATTAAACAGATAAAATAGCAATATGTGCTAGGTAAAAGAATTTATCAGAACATTTCAGAATTGTGATGCTTCTATTTTGATCGGTCTGTCACTCTGTCTATGAACGCTACTCATTAGTTTGCTCTTTTGAGACAGTATTTTATCAAGAATCTCATGAAATGTTGTAATAGTAAAAGATCAAAATAATAATTTGATTTATTCAAACTATGTTAATCTTTTGTTAATTGTCAATTTGTTTATTGACAACAGATACTTTGTTTAATATTAAAAAAAGAAGCTGTGCGAATTTATAATATTTGGATAATTCATGCACACATTGTTGGAAAAAACAATTTAAATAAAGTGAAACTTAGATGGTTATCTTAATTTGAATGGAGATAGTTCGTTAAACGATTAGAAAAGGACTTTCGCTATTAAACATTATTATGTATACTATTAATTACTCTACACGTAATTTTGTTTCCAAATGATTGTTTTCATGATTAATGATCCTAGTTAGAGTTGTAGATTGTTCTTGTTGGATTATATCAGGGTGTTTTTTTTACTAAGAAAGTGACGCCGTCTCGGCGTCTTCCCCTACCAGAATTTTTTCCCCTCAAAATACAATTTCCCCTCCAAGAATATCATTTTTCACTAAAACATATCTTTTTTAGCATTTATTTAAGCTTTATATCGAAAATTGTTAATTTTGATTGCTTAATTATCCATCGCAATACTAGCTCATTTGCGGTGGTCACGAAATCACGTTAAAATAGAAATAAGCGTCTACGGAGTTGGATTAGAATGTGTAGTTTGCGGTTCCTATTAATTTTTGCAAAGTCATGCAGAACATTTCCCACTTTATCGCTGTAAAGTTTGGTAGAAGAATCCTCAAACTAAACGTGCTTACATCTGAGTCGTTAAGCGCATGCTATATAACGTAATAGACAATATGCTGGTACCCTGCTTCTTTTACTTTTTTATTGAAAAGGACATATCAGCTTTTGTCTACAACTTTCTTATATTATTATTTAAATAACGTTTTTCATGTGAAATCAAAGTTTATTGCCTGAAATATTATTATGTTTTCTTAATAACATCTTAATTCACGATTGAAATGTTCAACATGAAAAATAATGAGCCTTAAATAAACTTAAATAGTTCCAATTGTGTTCTCTAGATTTCCAAAAGTATATCTTTATTAAATTTTCGTAATACGGTCTAAATTTACGCTTAAAAAATAAAAACACGAAAAAAATAAGTGATTTATTTTTCTTTAATTACGGATTATTAATGACAGCAACATAAATCTCTTGAAAAAAAACATCAGCGATAAAGAAGGCGCGAACGAATTCGATAAATGGGAGGCGATGTTCCAAGTGCGGATTAAAAGCGTTTATGGGTTTGCCCGTGACACCACATGTCTGCACATGAGTAGATGCCGTCATTAAGATAAGATATCACGCGTCACCTTTTAATAACATGTTAAATGACAATCAAGACCTTATTCATGCCAGGGACCTACACAAATAGGTCCATGTCCATGCTATGTTTTATTACTCTTAAAAGTATGCAGATGAACCTTATTTCTACTAATTACGTAATTTATATTTTAAAAAAAAACACGAACTATTATGTGGTTGTCAGATCGATAACAGAAACTCTTTAAATCCTCAAATATATTCGATATAACCGTTTCGCTCCCTTGTTTTGCGTAGGGACCTATACAAACATATATAGGTCCATGTATATTTCTTCAGTACCGTTTTGGAGGCGCGCGAGAGTATTCAGGGGCGGGTAATCCGGGAGGTATCGATTTCTTGGATTGTCTATAGATAAAGGGAAGTCACTCTAAATATCATTAGGTTACGCATGCGCAATTAATTTCCTTCTATATTACATATAAAATAGTTAAAAGTTCGATATCAATTTTTACCATGATCAAGCAATGACCCACTATATCATCATACATCACTGGAAAGATAAATGCATAATCTTTAAAAAAAATGCATGCCATCAAATTCTATGTGTTGTAACTCAAAATATTTACCTTAGAATAGGCACACCAGTTTTGACACATGTGGAGGCGACCATTTTTACTCAAATAGTATGAACTACTTTCAAAGCCGGGAACCATCAACAGAAAAAGTAGAGCACAAAAATGGCTCTTTTTCTTATTGCTTACAAATATACCTTCAAATTAATACCAAAACGTACCATTTGCATTCTATTTTACAAATCCTAGGCAGCATTCACTGAACAATGTGTGCTATATATCAAATTGACTGCATGTAACCCTGTAAACAGAAGTTCCGGTTTGGGGTTATGTGACCATTAGTGTTTGTTAAGCGTATTTTTATGATTTTGAAAACTTCTTTATTGTAAATTAATTGGGAACAAATATCATCTACATTTCATTGGAGATTGGGCCGTTTTTTTTTTGCTTTGGGAATGCCTTCATTTTCCGGAGGCGCAGACAGTGGTGAAAAACCCTTAAAATCGACAAGAAGATGAGTTATAGACATTGATTAAAACAGTTGTTATTTTTTCCCCAAATATGTCTCTTTCGCACTCTATTTTCCCATTTCACCCAGCGTCCAGCGTCTTCCCCTTTTTTTAAAAAAAACCCCCCTGTATAATATACTGACATGCTCATCATTTATGTTTACATTTGCATTTTAGCATTAAAACTTCATAATGCTTTATATATTTGTATGTAGACATATTGATGACCAGCTTTTCATCTAATGTAATAAGTAACCTAACAAAGATATCTGTGTTACAGTATATAGGTGTATTTTGTCATTTTTATATAGATCAACAGCAAAGCATATATTTTAATGATATACATCTTTTACATGTTAAGCAATAGAGACAAGGGACAAAATTGTCACAAAACCAGGTTTTCATTGTGAAAAAAAAATCTGAGAAAGGGAGAAAACTCAAACTGAACTTTTGAAATGAACAAACAAAATTAACCCCCTTTGTAAGTTTGTTTTAAAAAAAAATAATTTTTAGTCGTGGCGACCTTGACATTGGAGATATTGACGTGATTCTTTCGTGCGACACACCGTCCCATGATGGTGAACAAATGTGCCAAATGATTTTAAAATCTCACAATGAATGACATAGTTATGGCCAGGACAAGCTCATTTATGGCCATTTTTGACCTTTGAACTCAAAGTGTGACCTTGACCTTGGAGATATCGACGTAATTATTTCGCGCCACACACCGTCCAATGATGGTGAACAAATGTGCCAAATGATTTTAAAATCTGACAATGAACGACATAGTTATGGCCCGGACAAGCTTGTTCCGCCCGCCCGCCAGCCAGCCCGCCCGCATTCGCCAATCTAATAACCAGTTTTTTCCTTCGGAAAACCTGGTTAAAAATGAATTGCTATTGGATGAATGCGCATTATACTTATAGATATAATACAGACATTTATAATATCGGATTATGAACATAAAAATGTACGTTTAGCAATCGAAATACCTTGTTTAATTTCATGCTTTTCAGTAAATCAAATGTTTATTTATGAACATAAAAATATACGTTAAGCAAAATAAATATCTTGTTTAATTTCATGCTTTTCAGTTAATAAAATTAGGCAATAACTATCTCGTGGAAATTAGTGAATAACATTTCAAGGGAGAATATTGTGACATGCTAAATAGGAGTTGTTTCTCTTGTTTGAGTATTATTGTACCTCTTAACAAGTAAATTCATACATTATTTCAAATTAATCCACACTATAAACTCATATTTTGGTAATATATGGAATAACGGAATATTGTTTGCGTAATTGTTTATTTTTATGTATTATACAAAATGTACCAAAGCCATCTGTAATGACATTATTAAAATATTAATATTTGATTGGCCATACAGTGCTAAAAGTTTGGTATTCCGACTATTATAAGTGCATGTTCTGCACAAAATATCAGATTGTGTATTAAAACACTGTTGTAATACTTCGCAATTATTTTATATTAGACAAGTATTGACTTGTTTTTGCTTGTAACAGTTGTCCAGTGTTGAATTATAGCTGTTAATAATAATAACAATTATTGTGACAATTTTCCAGTTTTGAAATTTTGCTTTCAGTTGATTGTTTACCAGTTATGTAACAGCTGTTTTCATGTTAACCGCTCCACATTACTTGTTGGTGAAGCGCATTAACGGCCCCCAGTTTCCATAAAACTCCAAATTCAGCTAATGTCTTAAGACTGGATGTGGTTGTTTATATTCAACTTTGTTATGCATGAAACATGTCAGTTCTGTTGTTACTCTTGAACAGAAGTTTTTATAGGACCAAATTGTGTCATATTTCAAATTAATGATATTATTATGGCCCCCTTCGAAGAAGAGGGGGTATATTGTTTTGCACATGTCGGTCGGTCCGTCCGTCCACCAGATGGTTTCCGGATGATAACTCAAGAACGCTTAGGCCTAGGTTTATAAAACTTCATAGGTACATTGATCATGACTGGCAAATGAACCCTATTGATTTTCAGGTCACTAGGTCAAAGGTCAAGGTCACAGTGACTCGAAACAGTAAAATGGTTTCCTGATGATAACTCAAGAATAATTAGGCCTAGGATCATGAAACTTTCTAGGTACATTGATCATGACTGGCAGATGACCCCTTTTGATTTTCAGGTCACTAGGTTAAAGGTCAAGGTCACAGTGACAAAAACGTATTCACACAATGGCTGCCACTACAACTGACTGCCCATATGGGGGGCGTGCATGTTTTACAAACAGCCCTTGTTATTAACTGGTTATTAGATTAGCGAATGTCGGCTGGCGGGCATAACAAGCTTTTCCGGGCATGTCGTTCATTGTGAGATTTAACAAGAGCACCGCCTTGCGGGTGCAGACCGCTCATCTATTTTCTTTTTAAAGGTGAAGGGACTCTCAATTTTCAATCACAAAGGAGGGAGGGGTGGAGTGAAGAGGGGTGTATAGTGTGGGGGTGTGGAATTTATTACATTATCTTCCAAAAATGCGGAAAAAAAAAACGCAAAAAAAAAAAATCGGGGGTGGGGGTGGGTGGGGGGCGGGGATTCTTGGGTGCGATGGTTGGACGGTATTTCAAACATAAAATAATAAAATAAATATTTGTGTGTTTTAACCGTTTCAAAATAATAAAAAAAATGGGGGGGGGGGGGGGTATAGTGTGAGGGTGTGGTGGTAATTTGTGAGATGATCTTAAAAAAAAAAAATTAGGGGGGGGGGATTCGGGTGGGGGGAGGGAGGGATTCTTGGGTGCGATGGTTGGACGGTATTTCAAACATACAATAATAAAAATAAATATTTGTGTTTTATAACCATTTAAAAAAAAAATTGGGGGGGGGGGGGTGGGGTGGGGGGGGGGGGGTATAATGTGAGGGTGTGGTGGTCATTTTTGAGATGATCTTAAAAAAAAAAAAAAAAAAAAAAAAAATTAAGGGGGGGGGGAGCGGGGTAGGGGGGGGGGGGGGGCACGGGGGATGGTTTGGGTGGAGTCTATTGTTGTATGTCAAGTAAGAGTAGTTTTGTCAAAGTATCAATCAAATCTAATCATAAATAAAGAAGTAATGGAAATTTTAGCAAAATTTAATAATTTGACCTTGAGAGGTCATTCAAAGGTCAAGGTAAAATTCAACTTGCCAGGTACATTAACCTCATGATAGCATGAAAGTATTTGAAGTTTGAAAGCAATAGCCTTGATACTTAAGAAGTAAAGTGGATCGAAACACAAAATTTAACCATATATTCAAAGTTACTTAGTCAAAAAAGGGCCATAATTCCGTAAAAATGACAACCAGAGTTATGCAACTTGTCCTTTTACTGTACCCTTATGATAGTTTGCGAGTGTTCCAAGTATGAAAGCAATATCTATGATACTTTAGGGGTAAAGTGGACCAAAACACAAAACTTAACCAAAATTTTCAATTTTCTAAGTATAAAGGGCCCATAATTCTGTCCAAATGCCAGTGAGAGTTACATAACTTTGCCTGCACAGTCCCCTTATGATAGTTAATAAGTGTTGCAAGTATGAAAGCAATAGCTTTGATACTGTAGGAATAAAGTGGACCTAAACACAAAACTTTACCAAATTTTCAATTTTCTAAGTATAAAAAGGGCACATAATTCTGTCAAAATGCCAGTCAGAGTTACATAACTTTGCCTGCACAGTCCCCTTATGATAGTTAGTAAGTGTTGCAAGTATGAAAGCAATAGCTTTGATACTTAAGGAATAAAACGGACCTAAACACAAAACTTAACCAAAATTTTCAATTTTCTAAGTATAAAAAGGGCACATAATTCTGTCAAAATGCACGCCAGAGTTATCTAACTTTGCCTGCCCAGTCCTCTCATGATAGTAAGTAAGTGTACCAAGTTTGAATGCAATAGCATTGATACTTTCTGAGAAAAGTGGACCTAAACGCAAAACTTAACCAAAATTTTCAATTTTCTAAGTATAAAAAGGGCACATAATTCTGTCAAAATGCATGCCAGAGTTATCTAACTTTGCCTGCCCAGTCCCCTTATGATAGTTAGTAAGTGTACCAAGTTTGAATGCAATAGCAATGATATTTTCTGAGAAAAGTGAACCTAAACGCAAAACTTAACCGGACGCCGACGCCAACGCCGACGCCAAGGTGATGACAATAGCTCATAATTTTTTTTCAAAAAATAGATGAGCTAAAAATCATTTAGCACATTTGTTCACCATCATTGGACGGTGTGCCATGTGAAAGAATTACGTCGATATCTCCAAGGTCAAGGTCACACTTCGAGTTCAAAGGCCAAAAATGGTCATAAATGAGCTTGTCCGGGCCATAACTATGTCGTTCAATGTGAGATTTTAAAATCATTTGGCACATTTGTTAACCATCATTGGACGATGTGTCATACTAAAGAATTACGTCAATATCTCCATGGTCAAGGTCACACTTTGAGTTCAAAGGTAAAAAATGGCCAAATATGATGTTGTCCGGTCCATAACTATGTCATTCATTGTAAGATTTTAAAATTACTCGGTACATTTGCTCACAATCATTGGACGGTGTGTCATGCGAAAGAGTTAAGTCAATATCTCCAAGGTAAAGGTCACACTTGGAGTTCAAAAGTCAAAAATGGCCATTAATGAGCTTGTCTGGGCCATAACTTTGTCATTCATTGTGAGATTTTAAAATGACTGTACATTATTTTTGTTCACAGTCATTGGACGGTGTGTAATGCGAAAAAGTTCAAAGGTCAAAATGGCCATAAATGATATTGGCATAAAAAATTCTTAAAAATCGCCATAAATTAGCTTCTTTTGTTTTGTGAAGACAACATGCAAAATAATCTGTGTTAATGCAGCATGTGGGAGTATACGTCACGTCTGTGACAAAGCTCTAGTTGTAAATATACTTTTTTGAAAACCCGGTTTTGTGACAATTTTGTCCCTTGTTATGCTATTAAAGGCAAATAAAATTGCATGTAAATATGCAGGTTAAAGTTGTTGGATTATTCTATACCCCGGCAAACGAGGCTTGGTTTCATGAACACTTGCAATCTATATTTGTAAAACACATGTGATGTTTTTGTTGCTTTTTGCGTCTGAAATATAGTACATCTCTTCGTGACGTGAAAAAGACGTCTTTTTGTGACGTCTTTATTAAGTCTTATTTTGGTTGTTTTTGAAAGGTTTTATGACGTCTTTTCGTGGTGTGAAAACGTCACAAAAAGACGTCAAAAAACCTTTCAAAAACAACCAAAAACACACGTGTTAAAGACGTTGCAAAAGACGTCTTTTTCACACCACCAAAAGATGTCATAAAACCTTTCAAAAACAACCATAATAAGACTTAATAAAGACGTCACAAAAAGACGTCTTTTTCATGTCACAAAGAGACGTCAAAAAAACTTTCAAAAACAACCAAAACACAACTGTTTAAAGACGTAACAAAATGACGTCTTTTTACGTCACAAAAAGACGTCAATAAACCTTTCAAAAACAACCAAAAAACGACTGCATAAAGACGTCACAAAAAGATGTCTTTTTACGTAACGAAAAGACGTCAAAAAACCTTTAAAAAAAGACTTAATAAAGACGTCGCAAAAAAACGTCTTTTTCACGTCACAAAGAGACGTCAAAAAACCTTTCAAAAACAACCAAAAAACGACTGCATAAACGTCACATAAAGACGTCTTTTTACGTTACGAAAAGACGTCAAAAAACCTTTAAAAAAAAAGACTTAATAAAGACGTCGCAAAAAGACGTCTTTTTCACGTCACGAAGAGACGTCAAAAAACCTTTCAAAAACAACCAAAAAATGACTGCATAAAGACGTCTTTTTTAAGTTACCAAACGACGTCAAAAAACCTTTAAAAAAAAGACCTAAGAAAGACGTCGCAAAAAGACGTCTTTTTCAGTTCACGAAGAGACGTCAAAAAACCTTTAAATACAACCAAAATAAGACGTGATAAAGACGTCACAAAAAGACGTCTTTTTTACGTCGAGAAAAGACGTTTCAAAAACTTTTAAAAACAACCAAAATAAGACGTGATAAAGACGTCACAAAAGATGTCATTTTTAAACCACTAAAAGACGTCAATAAACCTTTCAAAATAAGACGTGATAAAGACGTCGCAGAACAACGTCTTAGCAACCATAAAAAGACGTCATTTGTTTGCTGGGTATATACCCGTTTATAGGAAGTTACCACCCCCGGGCGTAGTCAGCAAATCTGGATATTGCGATTTTTCAAAGCGTTCTTAAAATTCTTGGATCAAACTCATAAAAGATAATGTGATAGTTATGAAAGAACTTTGTTTTTCATCATACATAAAGATCAGGTCTCGTTCTTTTGTTACAAAAATAAAACAAAACTCCGATACAATTTTGAAATTTGGTTAACACTTAATCTAGGTTTGTCATGTGTCTCTCCGTCAATCCCTACATCAGTTCATCCGGACTACTGTCTCTTTTCTGTCTGCAAAACTTAGATCCATAAAAAGTACATAAGAATTGGTCTCGAAATTTTGTACACAAAACATGCTTGAACCTGAACTTCTCCAGATGATCAATGACAAGTAACTGCGATTAAAATAGAGTTGCACTGTGTATTGCAATCAATCGAAATGTGTACCTACGATTTAATCATAAAACTTGGTTTACCAGCAGAGCAATGTGAGCTTTATGGGCAACATTTTCTTTTACCAGAGGTAAAACGTGTGAATATAATCAAAGCGCCGACGTCATTGAAAATATATTGGCAAGATACAGGGAAGTTTCTGCTGAATAAATGTTAAAGGAACAGTTGAATGAATGAAAATATAAACGGCTATCAAAAAGATTTTTTTCTATAAAGAACAAGTACAAATAAATGATACAAGAAGTAACATATTACAAAACCTCCTATATCAATCCAGAAAATCAGAAATTCGTTTCCAGCACGGACTCTTAGATTATCAATATACACTCCGTGTTTCCAGGGAGCTTGGTATTTTACGAGCAAGTAAATGCCCCAGGTGTAAATTTTATTTCTGATTGGCTTGACTTTTTTTTATGCTCTTGTTTTAATTTTGAGAAAAAAGTTTCCTACAGATCTGTCCGTTGTTTGTTTATTGAAAAGATGAAGTAAATATTTGTCATAAGAATTACATGCTCCTTTGAAATATTTGTTTTAGGTGGTTATTAATGTTATCATAATTATTTGCTAGACTGGACGACGTTTTAATTAGGAACCTAAGGTCGAAGTTATATATTGTTTTTTCGTAACTTCTAAATATACTGTTATAATTGCTTCATTTTCATTTTAGCAGAAAGGAAAATTCATTGTTGATGTTATATTTACCGACCACATTACTGATACAAAATATTCCATAAATATTTGTTTTAGGTGGTTATTAATGTTATCATAATTATTTGCTAGACTGGACGACGTTTTAATTAGGGTTCCTAATTAAGGTCGAAGTTATGTCGTTGTTTTTTCGTGTTTTTTTTGTAACTTCTAAATATACTGTTATAATTGCTTCATTTTCATTTTAGCAGAAAGGAAAATTCATTGTTGTTGTTATATTAACCGACCACATTACTGACACAAAATATTCCATGCATGCTGTATTTTGAAACACACGTTTTGAAGTTATTCATCCTTGTTCAAATGATTTCAAATAATATGCAACATAAAACTCAGATTAATATCAAAATACTTTAATTTGACCCCCTCACTTACTGCCCCAACATGCAAGGTAAATGATTGCTGTCACAATGTTTAACAATATATTACAGCCCTAAAAAACGTCTTCTGCAAGAAACAATACAATTATTCATCTGTTACAACTATTTAAAGTAACGTACTCCGTTAACAAAAACATTGAAAAAGTATGTTTTCGCAACATCAACTACTACAAGATTTGCTTGTTAAAAACACTTAAAGCCAAATCAATACTCAAAATCAACAAATGTTTCGTAAAATAAAGCCATACAAAATCTTAAATATGTTCTTTAAAGCAATAGCAAAAATTTCAAAGCTACCAGTAGATGTGGTATGGTAACAAGATCTAAAATGCTCGTTTTATTTGTTGTGTCAAAATATATACCATGGCACATAAATATTTAATTTCTATGCACATAATTATAACAAACTTTTGATAATAGAAAACATTTCCAACACAGAGCCATGTATATGCAGATATTTAAACCTTTGATTAACTTATGGGGGACAACTTGACTCTAACAACCCAGTAGGTCTCTCTAGCACAAGAGGCTCTTCATGCAGAATTAAATAGGTCCGATGTAAATTAATTACAGATCAAATTTAGCTCCTTACACAACATGAACATAGAATGAAAGGTCAAATAGGATTCAAAAGAAACAGTTCTTGTTGTTTTACTCATCATCATCATCATCATCATCATCATCATCATCATCATCATCATCATGAACAACTTCAACACTACAACCCCACAGCTATCAATTTAATAATTGAAATAATCTCCAGAAAGAACCTAACCAAATCCATACAGAGACATTTTTTTCAAACCACTTTTTTACTCAGCTAGCTGACCAAATGTCATGAATATTAGAAACACAAAATTCAACTTCTAGGGTGTTAACAATGTTTGACAACAGCCACATGAGGAAAACTGCCCCATCCCCTGGCAAAACTTTTCTTCTAAGGTGTGTTAAAAAGTTTCACTTTAGCCATTTAAGGCAACCCCCCCCCCGCCCCGCTTAGCACCTATCTTTTGCAATGATCCCAAATCATTTAAAAACTGCTGGGCACATATATTTGGCACATATATTTTAAGAACAAATGTTTTCACAAAGTTTCCTGAAGATTGGACAAAAAAATGTGACTTCTATTGTGTTAAAAAGCTTTTTCTTTAATATGACCAAGTGACCTAGTTTTCTTTACCTAAATTGCCCCAAATTAGAACTCTTCCAAGACATTATTGTGACAAAACTTCTGATCAATTTTTATACCCAAGTAGACAATAAATATGGCGAATGACAAACGGCAATCACAAAAGCTTACCATGTGCATGTTGTTCTCAAGTGTATATTAGTAGTCTACAAGATAAAATTTAATGAATTCCTGCCATTGTTTGTAGAAAACAAGAGGGCCATGATGGTCCTGTATCGCTCCACTGTTTTTTATGCGAAAAAAAACGTGCAATGCACATGGGTTGATATGTACTCAAGCATGTGACTTTCTCTTTCTATCCCTCGTCCCACTGGGCGCTTAAAAGTTGGAAGGGTGAGCTTTTTTATATATGGAAAAAGTTACTACCGTGTTAAATAAACAGACTAAAAAGCCCGGGAATTGTTGCACAGGTCCTTTGCTTATAACATAGGTACATTTATCTCTCCAAAAGATATTGTCGTTCTTTCTATTTCACCTATTTTTAGATGCTGAAGATCAAATCTACACATTTGACTTGAAACAGATTCACAAGACCCATAGGAATCAAAATGCCTTAACCCTTTACCAAACGACACATTTTGGACTTTCCTAATTTGAAAGAGGTTGCAGACGACAATTAAATTGTAATGGAATATGAAGGAAATGATCAGGTAGGGTAGAAATAATTGTGATAAAAAGAGAAATTGCTCATCTTGAGCAATTTCTCCTTTTATCACAATTATTTATAAAGTTGTCAGCTACAAACCCGTAAAATCCTGTTAGTGTTTGGTAAAGGGTTAATAATCTCAGGTTCCTTCTTAGAGCCTTTCACACATTTATAACACATACAATAGTAGCATCTTTCTTTGTAAAGAATCATCTCAAAATATAATTAACAACCCACACATCCCTAAGACCAACAGGCCTGAGAATATTATGATAATCTAAAGATTATTTCTTTATATTTATAAATGTATTTAATTAAGTAATACATTTGACTTCTAAGATCAATTCATAACTTATTTTAAGAAAATTATAAAATGGTCAGAAATATATATGGATCGATGAGCAATTGAAAATCATATCTACAATTCATGAGTCACGATTCACAAATGGAACAATTAATCATTAGTTATTAAAAAGCAGCATATACGATAGTTAAGAAGATTGCACTTCATTAATTCAAACACCTTCTCTTGGATACAAAGTTCGAGTTTACCATGCAGTATCATATATTGACTTTTCTTAAAATAATTATGTTCATGGAAGTTGTGTTTTTAAAATCAATAAGATATTATTAAACTGGTTTAAACACTACAAAAAAAGACATGAAATTAACATGTCATCCGAAATATTTGTATCCGGATATATGTTCACTTTCGACATATTTAAATAAAACCCGACTTTTTTCAGTTTATAAGAAAAACATTCATTACACTTTTTCTTACTTCAATTCCTTTGTAAGCAGTCACCATCTGATCTAAAATGGCACTAAATGACAGGGTTTTATCTCATGTTTACAAGATGTTTTTGTTGTTGTTGGTCACAGCCACATGGCTGCAGTAATCTCCCCTGGTAAACGTCATATGTTCAGTTTTGTGACCCTCAGGGCAGGGTCAAATTTGAGCCCAGGGGAATAATTTGAACAAATTTGGTAGAGGACTATTTTATATCATTACACACCAAATTTAGTAGCCCTAGGCTCTATAATTATGAACAAGAGATTTTTAAAGTTTGCACAAAATAGGCCTTATTTAAGCATTATAATGTTCATTTTTGTGACCCCCAGGGCAGGGTCAAATTTGTCCCCAGGGGCATAATTTGAAAAAACTTAGTAGAGAACTATTAGATGTCACTAAATACCAAATTTGGTAGAAATAGGCCCAATGGTTATGGACAGAAGATTTTTAAAGTTTGCACAAAATGGGCCCTATATAAGCATATGTTCAATTTTGTGACCCCTGGGTAACGGTCATATTTGATCCGAAGGGCTTAATTTGAACAAACTTGGTAGAGGACTATTAGAAGATATTACATACCAAATTTGGAAGCCCTATGCCATACGGTTATGGACAGGAAGAATTTTTAAAGTTTGCACAAAATAGGCCTTATATAAGCAAATTTTCAACTTTTTGACCCCCGGGGCAGGGTCAAATTTGACCCCAGGGCATAATTTAAAGAAACTTGGTAGAGGACTATAAGATGTCACTACATACCACATTTGGTAGCCCAAGGTCCAATGGTTATGGATGAAAAGATTTTTAAAGTTTTCACAAAATAGGCCTTATATAAGCAAATTTTCAATTTTTTGACCCCCGGGGCAGGATCAAATTTGACCCCAGGGGCATAATTTGAAGAAACTTGGTAGAGGACTATAAGATATCATTACATACCAAATTTTGTAGCCCTAGACCCAATGGTTATGGACGGGAGATTTTTAAAGTTTTCACAAAATAGGCCTTATTTAAGCAAATTTTCAATTTTCTGACCCCCCAGGGCAGGGTCCAATTTGACCCCAGCGGCAAAAATTGAAGAAACTTGGTAGAGGACTATAAGATGTCACTACATACCAAATTTGGTAGCCCTAGGCCCAATGGTTGGGGACGAGAATTTTTTTTTAAGTTTTTACAAAAAAGGCCTTATATAAGCAAATTTTCAATTTTTTGACCCCCCGGGGCAGGGTCAAATTTGACCCCTGGGGCATAATTTGAACAAATTTGAAAGAGGTTCACCCCAGGAACATTCCTGTGAAATTTCATCAGAATTGGACCAGTAGTTTACGAGAAGAAGATGTTTAAAGAAAACGTTAACACACGGACGCACGCACGCACAATGGACACAGGACCATGACATAAGCCTCGCTGGCCTCTGGCCAGTGGAGCTAAAAATGGACAAAAAATAGGTAGCAATAATTAAGAGCAAATAGTGAAATATCAACATGAAATAACACACATTTTCTCTTAGTTTTGAGCCTTCATATGGTTAAAACAAAGTCCTGCTGTGAAATAAGATTGGCTCCCGCAGGATAGAAAGACTATGCTGTCCTTATAAATATGAGCAGTTCACACAGTGAGCCTCTGCTTTTCATGTGAATGGTGATGAAAGACAAATGAGATGGGTGAATCTGATAGCCATGCTGCCTTCAGTGCGAGGTCCTGGAGGCCTCTCTTGTCTGTGCAGTGGTGCCACTGAGACACGTCGCTGTTACAGTCACTGTCTACTGGTGGAGGCCTCACCTGGATGTTGTTCACGCACCGACGGCACCGGAACCTACACAACAACAAACAACTGCAGTAAGTTCAGCAACACACAACTTATGCAAGGTTTGCAAAATGGGTAAAACAAATGTGTGATAAGTTATCTGTGTCTGTGTTAGTGTGCAGAGCAGAATTAATAATATAGTAGAGCATTTCTTCTAATTACCAGCCTGTTGTAATGACAAGATTGTCAAGTCACCAATGCAGCCATATACAGTCAAACTATCAAATTAATTGAATACATTTAAAAAAGAGACATGAATTATAAATTATTTTGAAATCTTGTCTGAAAAGATTTTCACAGTTATCTATAAATTAATTTGAAGCCACCAATAACCAATTAGAACATAAGGGGCCAAGATGGCCCTAGTTCGCTCACCTTTTTTTTTACAAGGCCTTGTTAATTGCTTAGTTGAAAATTCAATACTCTAGAGCATATTAGATTGGTTCTCTGCTGTTTACTTTTGCAGTGTGAACATATGATTTATTCTGATTAAGTAAAGTCCATTTGCATGGGTTTTTTGCATCACACTGTATTACGCGTCACGTCGATGACAGAGTGTGCCGTCGATGACAGACAGTTGGACTCGACCGCGAACAACAGGTAGGTTATAAATTTGGTCGGTATAATTATATCACGCAAGTAAGGCCAAAATCATTTATACGAACATATTATCCATTGACTGAGGACGCCACCAGGTAATTTTGGACTCGTTGTTCAAGTTTTTAAAGAAATGTGAATGAGTTAAAAGTGACTGTTTCCGAAACGTCATTAAAAATGACTGATTGTTGTGCAAAATATCTCAAGTTTCAAATAAATGACTGTATTTCCTGTTATATACTAACGCATTTTTCCCTTGGGGATACGTTAGCCAAATATCCGCCCCTTGAGTTGTTTCATGAACATGTCACAGGCTTCCAAACTTGGCCTTACTTGCGTGATATAATTATACCGACCAAATTTATAACCTACCTGTTGTTCGTGGTCGAGTCCAACTGTCTGTCATCGACGGCACACTCTGTCATCGACGTGACGCGTAATACGGTGTGATGCAAACATTTGCAAGTAATGCTAATTCTACATGTGTTTACAAGGTTTTTGTAAGATTTGGACCTTGTGACCAAGATTTTGACCCCACACGACCCAATGACAAACTTTGCCTAGATATCATCAAGAAAAACATCCTGGTCAAGCATCATTTAGACCCCATGACCTAGACTTTGTCCCCACATTACCAAACATCAAACTTGACCTAGATATTGTCCAGACAAACATCCTGGTCAAGTTTCATCATTATTGAATTAAAACTCTGGCGTATGGAGTGTTTACGAGGGTTTTGTAAGATTTAACCTGGTGACCTATATTTTGACCCATCATGACCAAACATCAAACTTTGCTAACAGAAATAAATATTATGACCAAGATTCATAAAATCTGAAACAAAATTGTGACCTCTAGAGTGTTTACAAGAATTTTGTATAATATCATGAATTTTTTTTTTGACAATATAAGGGCAATAATTCTGGCGTTTATTATGCCATTTTGCTCATTATCAAACTTGACTGAGATCTTGTGGCCATACAGCTTCTCAGCAACTTTCATAACGAATGCTTGAGAAATGTGAATGCTAGAGTGTATACAAACCAAATGTGGATGGATGGACAACGGACAAAGACAGATCCTAAAACCTCACCTGAACAATCAGGTAGCTAAATAGTGTGTATTTTTTCACCGATCTGAGCCATTTTCCAACTTGTCCAAGATATCAATAAAACCAATGATTAGGCAAACAAGAGCTGTCTCCATCTGAAGACATATGCCCCCGAAAAACGCTTTTTCGAAACCTAAACGCAGATTTCGAAACCTAAACGCGGACCCTAAGTTCAAGGTCAAGGTCAAATGGGTCAAAATTTGAGCGTATGGAAACGCCTTGTCCATATACACATGTATACCAAATATGAAGGTTACATCTGAAGCGACATAGAAGTTATGAGCATTTTTCGAAACCTAAACGCAAAAGTGTGAAGGACAGACCGACAGACAGACGGACAGTGCGATCACTATATGCCCTCCTTCGGAGGCATAAAAATGTGACTTCTAGAGTGTTCACAAGGTTTCTCTATAGTCATATAAGGAAAACTGCCCCAACCCCCCTCGCGGCCATGTTTTTAGACTGATCGGGACCATTTTCCAACTCATCTGAGACATAAATAAAACCAATGGTTTCACCAAGTTTCATGATGATTGGGTAAAAAATCTGACTTCTAGAGTGCTCACAAGCTTTTTTTACAAAATAAATAAAAGGAAAATGCCCCCCCCTCCTGGAAGCCATGTTTTTCAATGGTTGGGACCATTTTCAAACTCAACTCTTGTATCTAGAAAACAATTGTGCTGACCAAATATCATTGTGACTTTTAGAGTGTTCACAAGGTTTCTCTATAGCCAAATAAGGAAAACTACCCCGCTCAGTGGCGGCCATGTTTTTGAACAGACCGGAACCACGTTTGAACTAAACCAACATATCCTTTAGACAAACATTTTGACAAAGTTACATGAAGATTGGGCATGAAATGTGACATCTCCGGTGTTTACAAGGTTTTTCTTTTTTTTGACCTAGTGACTTCGTTTTTGACCCAGCACGACCCAGTTTCGAACTCGATCAAGCTATCATTGGGACAAATCTTCTGACCAAGTTACATGAAGATCGGACAAGAAATGTGGCCTCTAGAGTGTTTACGGACAGACAGACGAAGGACGAAGACCGATCACAAAAGCTCACCTGAGCAATTAGGTGAGCTAAAATATGGAGAAACTAGAAATGTGTTGTAAGGCACAATTGTTCGATGAACAATTAACACAACTTGTGTGTAATAGTCCTTTTTAACTGTTGCTACACATAAACCTGAGTTCACACTGATATTGACCTTTAAGGGAGCACCATAATTTGTGCATTCAATATGTTGTCAATAAATGATACACCATTTTGCCTATGCGCTATGAAGACAGAGAACTGACACTCAAATTAACATCTATGTTTACTATAACCATGTACATACTATGCACAAACATCAAGAGTCCACTGTGGACCTTACCTAGAAGCAAGCAACATGAATAGGACGACACATGTTCTTGGCTATAGCCATATGTGAAATAAACACCAACTCCTTATGTTCACTCTAACCTTGACCTTTAAACTATTTACATGACTGTTATTCACAATACCTCACCTTGATATCCTGATCCTTTGCAGCAATTAATTTTAAAATCCCATTATGCACCACAAAGTTATGAACTGGACAAGAACATGTACCTCCACTACATCAAAATAACAAATATGCAAGAACTTAAATTGTTTGCTTTGACCTTGACTTTTCAGTGATGAATGATTCAGATTGCAACATGTTATCTTGATAGTATCATAATTGTTGAAAATTTATTTCAAAATTCAATAATTAATGACAAAGTTTTGCGCCACACACTAAGTGCCCCCCCCCCCCCCACACACACACAGGTAAGACTATATGCCCTTCTCCTATTATCATCGATGGTGCATGACAAAAAGGAGTTTACATTTTATACATGTTTGAGTCTGATACATTTTATTTTTGCAAAGTAATATTTAATATTTTCATTCTTTATAAACACGCTGAATGCAGGTCAGCAACATGTTGAGCTGGTTGTCAGTAATGCCTGTTTCTATTTAACAAGATGCACCATGCATATATATTTTACCTTTTATCTAAAGTGTGACCTTGAACCTAACCTTAGTAGCACAGCACTTGCAAGTGACTCATTTATTTTTAAAATTGCATGATGAATAATGAATAACGTTAAAGTTCACAAAAAGACTATATAATGTCCATTTGAGCTCTAAATGTGACCTTGACCTTTGAGCTATGATGCAGGTTATACAGGTGAAAAGCCATCTCCACATTATGAACATTTTTGGTATTTCATTTAAAATGATGAAGCATGAAGTTGCTGTCCGAACAAGCTGTAAAATACTCAACTACTACATTTGACCTTTCATTGCGACTTTTTCAGATGGTGAACATAAACTCTTGTTCTATTTTTAGTAAGTGACCTTAACCCCAAATGCAATACCTCCCGAGATAAGCATGCAACCAACCAACACAAAATTTCAGAACAGTATCTGCATCTTAACTGAAGTAATTGAATGCAATCTTATTATTTATTTTTTAGCAACAGTGACCTCCGCCATGACCCAACTGTATTCAAATACACCACATGCCAGTTGTACATGTCAGGTTGAGATAGGAGTTGTTGCAAGAAAATGTTTACCTGCATGTTTAAAGTACAAAACGGTGCATAATTCTGCTCAATGGCAGGTCATAGTTAATGGGCCTTAATTTTTTTTCTGTGACCAAGCATGATAATCTCTAAAACTTGTTCGAAGTTTCAATTGCATATCAGTAGTAGTTATTAAGGTATAATATTTGTTGCACACTAACCTTCAAAAGTATAATAGGAATCATATTTCTACTTAATGGAAGGTCAGATTTATGGAACTTGGTCAGTGACCTCACACAATGAACCGGTACATGTGTAAAATTTCAATTAAGTAACTATAGTAGAATCAGTGATATGGCAATGTTGCACGATTACCTAATCCATATAAATGTACTCCCAGAGCCTTTGATAATTTTTGCTATGGCGGCTCTCAGCAACCCGTTGGGTTATAAAGCTGAGAGTTGAATTATTGCAACTACACCATCACCTAAACCACAGCATGACGAAAATGCTGAAGCCAACAAATGGGTGAGAAGTATAGATGAAAACATTCAATAACTAGTCTTAACAAACCTGTGTTTTTTTCAAATATTTAGTCACAACAGACATGTTGAAAATCTATCGCAAAATATAGCATTTCAGAAACAAAAGTTGCAAACAATTGCTTTCAATTGTGCTGAGTCATCCTCCAAGTGATATTTTTAGGAAAAGACTACACTAGAAGCAGAATACTGATTGGCACAGAGAGTGGGTTGTGAACATGGCTGTTACCTGTCATGTGTGTCACTAAGGGAGGAGATGTTGAGAGTGAAGAGGTCCCGCAGCTCGTCCCTGCTGAAGTGTCGCTCCACAGCCTCCTCCTGGTCCACCACACAACTGCTGAGGGCTTTCTTGTGGGCCTGACGCTGGAATATCTTCTCCTCAATACTTCCTTGCTGAAACACAACATAACTTGTAGGGATACATACATGGGCAGTAACCACTCAAGGGTGCATGGAACACATCAGCTTCTCATGAAATTCATATGTCCATGTGTGCCAACAAATCTTGAATACTGTAATTACTTTTGGACACTCTAAGTTTTCGGACACCCCCTTTTTTATCCAAAATAATAATTTTGTGTGACTCTATTTTTTTGGACATACGGGTTTTCATCCATAATTAATAACTCCAATTTTCGGACAGTATATTTTACAGCGCTATTTTATTCGATTTCTACCCTGTTTTCGCTTATCTGAGACCTTTTGATCGTGGAGTTTTACACCCAGATTAAGGTCATAAAACCTGGCAGAGAATACCCTGAGGGCAACGGACCATTACAGATGCGTTATTGGGTAGATTACCATATATACCAGTATGCACATTTATTATTTATATTGGTTTTATTTCAATATAATAATGGACAAACAAACATTACATATATGTCTCTTAACACTCTAACTTTTTGAATAATTTTCTTATCAAAATTTTCGGACACGAATTTTTTTTTTTTTAAGTTTCCGAAAACTAAGAGTAATTACGGAATCTGTTTTTCCTTATTTGAAAATATTCAAATAAATTAATTTCTTAACCCCTACATTCAACTTTAACTTTTCTTTTCCATAATGTGGCATCCCTTTAAAATTATTACAATTTAATTAACTTATTATTATGTCATACCCTTATGGTCAAATCCTGATCGCTGTTCAGAATATTAATAGCAAACAGACGTTCTGATTAAGAATCAAATAGCACATGTACCGTACTTCTTGAGAACCGTCTGTTTGGCAACAAAAGCATGGGCTTACAGAGAATTTACTGACAATGTAAAACTGATGAGTTAACTGTGTAGTTCATGTTTAAACAGCAACCAAAATAACTTAAATCTAAAACATAATGATATCATTAAGATATTTACCAGTGTGGCATACAGCTGCTGTATACAACCTCTATGTTTTCAAGGGTGGGATATGCTAACTTATTGTCATAAGAATTAATTAGTGAATGCAGTTGAGCATGTAACATACATTTTTTGTACAATTGCTACTTGTTGAACGTGTTGTCATAAGAATCAATTAAGGATCCATAAACACTGCCCAATACTATTATGCTATAATAAAACATCAAACAACAAGATGCGTTTGTGAAACACAATGTCCCCCTATATGACGTTTGACTTTGAAGGATGACCTTGACCTTGTGAAGGATGACCTTGACCTTTCACCACTCAAAATGTGGTGGGGGTGGGGGGGGTGGGGGGGGGGTGGGGGTATTCTTGGGTGCGATGGTTGGACGGTATTTCAAACATAAAATAATAAAAATAAATATTTGTGTTTTTTAACCGTTTAAAAAAAACACCATTTGGGGGTTGGGGTGGGGGTGGGGGGGGGTATAGTGTTAGGGTGTGGTGGTCATTTGTGAGATGATCTAACAAAAAAAAAATATATAGGGGGGGGGGGGGGGGGGGGGAAAACGGGGGGGGGGGGGGGGGGAGAGGGGGGTTGGGGGAGTATTCTTGGGTGCGATGGTTGGACGGTATTTCAAACATAAAATAATAAAAATAAATATTTGTGTTTTTTAACCGTTTCAAAAAAAAACAAGGGACAAAATTGTCACAAAACCAGGTTTTCATTGTGAAAAAAATCTGATAAAGGGAGAAAACTCAAACTGAACTTTTGAAATAAACAAACAAAATTAACCCCCTTTGTAAGTTTGTTTTAAAAAAAAATCTATTTTTAGTCGTGGCGACCTTGACATTGGAGATATTGACGTGATTCTTTCGTGCGACACGCCGTCCCATGATGGTGAACAAATGTGCCAAATGATTTTAAAATCTCACAATGAATGACAGTTATGGCCAGGACAAGCTCATTTATGGCCATTTTTGACCTTTGAACTCAAAGTGTGACCTTGACCTTGGAGATAGCGACGTAATTATTTCGCGCGACACACCGTCCAATGATGGTGAACAAATTTGCCAAATGATTTGAAAATCTGACAATGAACGACATAGTTATGGCCCGGACAAGGTTGTTCCGCCCGACCACCCGCCCGCATTCGCCAATCTAATAACCAGTTTTTTCCTTCGGAACACCTGGTTAAAAAATGGGGGTGGGGTGGGGTGGGGGGTATAGTATAGTGTGAGGTGGTCATTTGTGAGATGATCTTAAAAAAAAAAAAAAAAAAAAATAGGGGGGGGGGGTATAGTATAGTGTGAGGGTGTGGTGGTCATTTGTGAGATGATCTTAAAAAAAAAGAAAAAGAAAAAGAAAAAAAGAAAATTTAGGGGGGGGGGGGGAATTCGGGGGGGGGGGGGGGAGGTGGGGGTGGGGGGGGGGGGTATTCTTTGGTGCGATGGTTGGACGGTATTTCAAACATAAAATAATAACAAGATGTGTTTGTGAAACACAATGTCCCCCTATATGATGTTTGACATTGTAGGATGACCTTGACCTTGTGAAGGATGACCTTGACCTTTCACCACTCAAAATGTGCAGCTCCATGAGATACACATGCATGCCAAATATCAAGTTGCTATCTTCAATATTGCAAAAGTATTCATAAAATAAGCGATTTGGGCCACATATATTTGACCTTTGACCTTGAAGGATGACCTTGACCTTTCACCACTCAAAATGAGCAGCTCCATGAGATGCACATGCATGCCAAATATCAAGTTGCTATCTTCAATATTGCAAAAGTATTCATAAAATGAGCGACTTTGGCCACATATAATTGACCTCTGACCTTGAAGGATGACCTTGACCTTTCACCACTCAAAATGTGCAGCTCCATGAGATACACATGCATGCCAAATATCAAGTTGCTATCTTCAATATTGCAAAAGTATTCATAAAATGAGCGATTTTGGCCACATATATTTGACCTCTGACCTTGAAGGATGACCTTGACCTTTCACCACTCAAAATGTGCAGCTTCATGAGATACACATGCATGCCAAATATGAAGTTGCTATCTTCAATATAGCAAAAGTTATTGCAAAATGTTAAAGTTGGCGCAAACAGACAGACAGACCAACAGACCGGGCAAAAACAATATGTCCCCCACTACTATAGTGGGGGACATAAAAATAAATATTTGTGTTTTTTAACCGTTTCAAAATAAACCAATTTGGGGGGTGGGGTGGGGGGGAGGGGTATAGTATAGTGTGTGGTGGTAATTTGTGAAATGATCTTAAAAAAAAAAAAAATAGGGGGGGGGGGGGAAATTCGGGGGGGGGGGGGGGAGGAGGGCACGGGGGTGGTTTGGGTGGAGTCTATTGTGGTATGTCAGGTAAGAGTAGTTTTGTCAAAGTATCAATCAAATCTAATCATAAATAAAGAAGTTATGGCATTTTTAGCAAAATTTAATAATTTGACCTTGAGAGTCAAGTTCATTCAAAGGTCAAGGTAAAGTTCAACTTGCCAGGTACAGTAACCTCATGATAGCATGAAAGTATTTGACGTTTGAAAGCAATAGCCTTGATACTTTAGAAGTAAAGTGGATCGAAACACAAAATTTAACCATATATTCAAAGTTACTAAGTCAAAAAAGGGCCATAATGCCGTAAAAATGACAACCAGAGTTATGCAACTTGTCCTTTTACTGTACCCTTATGATAGTTTGCGAGTGTTCCAAGTATGAAAGCAATATCTATGATAGTTAAGGGGTAAAGTGGACCAAAACACAAAACTTAACAAAATTTTCAATTTTCTAAGTATAAAGGGCCCATTATTCCGTCCAAATGCCAGTCAGAGTTACATAACTTTGCCTGCACAGTCCCCTTATGATAGTTAATAAGTGTTGCAAGTATGAAAGCAATAGCTTTGATACTGTAGGAATAAAGTGGACCTAAACACAAAACTTAACCAAATTTTCAATTTTCTAAGTATAAAGAGGGCACATAATTCTGTCAAAATGCCAGTCAGAGTTACATTACTTTGCCTGCACAGTCCCCTTATGATAGTTAGTAAGTGTTGCAAGTATGAAAGCAATAGCTTTGATACTTAAGGAATAAAATGGACCTAAACACAAAACTTAACCAAAATTTTCAATTTTCTAAGTATAAAAAGGGCACATAATTCTGTCAAAATGCACGCCAGAGTTATCTTACTTTGCCTGCCCAGTCCCCTCATGATAGTAAGTAAGTGTACCAAGTTTGAATGCAATAGCATTGATACTTTCTGAGAAAAGTGGACCTAAACGCAAAACTTAACTGGACGCCGACGTGATGACAATAGCTCATATTTTTTTTTCAAAAAATAGATGAGCTAAAAATGGGTAAACTAATGTCCGAGAAAGATTTTGTCCTCCATCACTCAAAGCTATGTGTGAAGTGTCAATATACATTTGTGGTAGTTACAGAGATATGAAAGTGTTGCACACAAAATTTTTAATTAATTTCTGTTAGCAGATAAAAGGGTAATACTAGTTTTTAATTGTAATACAGACGTACACATGGAAAACCAATAGTCCAAAGAATATACAAATGTACCAAGTTTCATAATCTGAGATATTGATTTTGTAAATGCATATGTTAACTAGAGCATAATGCAGACACTATTCAGTCTGTAGTATCCCTGATAATATTTGATGAAAAATCAATCTAAACATAGCCACATCATTCACATGACAAACACTTTGACTTGATGACCTAGTTTTTGGACACATGTCAAAATCACCCAAATATTGTCAAATTAAACATTCTAACTTTGTTTCACCCTAAGATTTGTAACGTTAATTAGTACCTAGAAAGGTAACAAGTTAAAATTTGATGCCAAAAATACACACCCTACAACACCGGACATAGGGTGATCACAATAGCTCACCTTGGGCACTTAATTCTCAGGTGAGCTAAAAGTAACATAACTGTGTTGATCTCCACATTAGGATATACATGATAAGACTTATTAGACTTACTGCGAGCAGCCTGTATATGTAACACTGCTTCTTCTGTCCATCTCTCCAGCAGCGGGCCATAGCCTGCTCATCGTTGGCTGGGTTCCAGTCTGGGTCAAACATCACCAGGCGGTTGGCTCCCACCAGATTCAACCCACAACCACCCGCTTTACTGCTCAGCATGAAGATAAACTCTGGACTCTGATGATGACAAGTAAGGACATTATACGTAAGAACAATGTCATTTGTAGATGTAACGGTCATACAGTCCAAACTATGCATTTAGATCTAGGTAATGGTCTTTTCTGTTTCCTTATACTTTAAAATAAGAGGAAGAGGGCTGTTTCAAAACAATATAAATAGCAATAACATTCAACAAGGGCTGTTTGTAAAACATGCATGCTCCCCATATGGGCTGTCAGTTGTAGTGGCAGCCATTGTGTGAATACGTTTTTTGTCACTGTGACCTTGACCTTTGACCTATATTGACCTGAAAATCAATAGGGGTCATCTACCAGTCTTGATCAATGTACCTATGAAGTTTCATGATCCTAGGCCTAATTATTCTTCAGTTATCATCAGGAAACCATTTAACTGTTTTGAGTCACTGTGACCTTGACCTTTAACCTAGTGACCTGAAAATTGATAGGGGTCATCTGCCTGTCATGATCAATGTACCTATGAAGTTTCATGATCCTAGGCGTAAGCATTCTTGAGTTATCATCCGGAAACCATTTTACTTTTTCGAGTCACTGTGACCTTGACCTTTGACTTAGTGACCTGAAAATCAATAGGGGTCATCTGCCAGTCATGATCAATGTTCCTATGAAGTTTCATGATCCTAGGCGTAAGCTTTCTTGAGTTATCATCCGGAAATCATTTTACTGTTTCGAGTCACTGTGACCTTGACCTAGTGACCTGAAAATCAATAGGGGTCATATGCCAGCCCAGCAAACATGAGACGTCTTTTAGAAGTCTTTATTTTGTTGTTTTACGGTTGCGACATCGCCGCCAAATAAACAACGTCTTTTCAATGTCTTTTTAGCGATATGATAATAACGTCTTTTAAAAGACTTCAAAAAGACGTCTTTTTGGCGAGGAAAATAATGACGTCTTTTAAAATACGTCGAAAAGACGTCTTTTTACCGAGAAAATAATGACTTCTTTTAAAAGACGTACAAAAGACGTCGTTATAACGTAACATTATAAAGACGTCTGAGAAAATTGTAAAATAAACGTCTTTTTTAGCAACATGATAATAACGTCTTTTTGGCGAGATAGTAATGACGTCTTTTAAAATATGTCGAAAAGACGTCTTTTTACCGCAATAATAATGACGTCTTTTAAGACGTAAAAATTACGTCGTTTTAACGTAACACTACAAAGACGTCTGAAAAAAATGTAAAATAAACGTCTTTTCAACGTCTTTTTTAGCAACATGAAAATAACGTCTTTTGAAAGACTTCAACAAGACGTCTTTTTGGCGAGATAGTAATGACGTCTTTTAAAATACGTCGAAAAGACATCTTTTTAGGCGATAATAATGACGTCTTTTAAAAGACGTAAAAAACACGTTGTTTTAACGTAACACTACAAAGACGTCTGAGAAAATTGTAAAATAAACGTCTTTTCAACGTCTTTTTAGCAACATGATTATTAGGTCTTTTTAAATACGTCGAAAAGACGTCTTTTTAGCGATATAATAATGACGTCTTTAAAAAGACATCAAAAAGACGTCATTTTAACGTTACTGTATAAAGTCGTCTGAAAGTCAATTGCTTATTTATATTTTTTAGTATTGATCACGTTTCTCTTCTGTGCTGTTTTATAAAGTATATTGTTCTATTATAGGCAATTGGTCATTTTCCTTAAATTCCCATAGGATTTGCGCTTGATAACAATGGTTTCTTTTTTTGTAATGTCTCTGCACGAGTTTCAGATAATTTAAGACGATATATTATATATTGATTCAAACGATTCATTATAATGTATTAATGTATGGATTTTTGTCATAGGAATTCATTTTAAGAAACGCAAATAAATGTACGATCGACTTTATCTTCAGCATGATTTGTTTCCCCTGACATAAATAATGCCTTGACGTCACCATCGTTGTTTTTCGTTTGCGTCGTCTCGTGGTGTTAGGTTTAAATTTTAAATTATCACAGTCTGGGAAACTACTTATACAGTTTTAAGACACAATTACCATAGACAAAGAACAACCAGGTAAGCATTTTCAAATAATAACGTGAAGCACGGGATGATAGATTCCTTTTTGTATTGAATATTTTATTCCAATGATTTGTTCACGTTGTTGTTTGTACTAGTTGAGACTCCGATAAACACTTAACAAAAATAAGATCTAGCTGGCAGCTAAGTTTGTTTCAAGTTTGTGCGGCTTTAAAATGTACATGTAATGTAAGAGGTGTCTTCACCATTTAATTGTGATGGCTTCGTACCACGGAGACGTCATACCAATTTATGCTTATACTCATTCATTGGAGATTTCGTAATAAATATGAATGAACATGAGCTGACTATTAATTTTAATAATATAACCTCTGGCTTATTATTGCTTACATTTATTTGGATATATATTTAAATTCAGTCACAGTGAAAAATACATGAATCACAAAGAATATTATTTACAATATTTACTTTCATTATTGTTAAAAGTTACAAAAAAAATTGAAAATCAAAATAAATATACCGTCAATCTTGTATTAAGAGACCACTCAAGGGAGTAATCAAAAGTGGTCTCTTAATAAAATGGTCTTTAAATAAAAAAGGCAATTCTGGCAGAATGCTTACCCTCAATTTTAATCTATATGAAGGATAATCTCTTTTGTCAACAATGATTTTAACTTTTATAATAAAATGAATATAAACACAATACATAAACAATATTTTACTTATAATGTGTTTTATTTTTTCACTTATTATAAATTATCATATATTATAAATGAATTTTGTGTACATATTTATTTGCAAAAACAACATAGACAAGGAAATATTTTTCGTGTTTTTTTTCACCTGACACATAATTTTCCACGTCTTCAAGCACCTCAGCTTTACGCTTAAGAATGTTCTGAATTTGAGTTTTACCGACTCCAAACTCATCTGCAATTTTACGTGCACTATTACTCTTTGACAATTCCAAAACCCAAATTTTCTCGTTCAACGTTAACACTTTTCGTTTTGACATTTTAATTTCTGCATGTACGCTTAAGGAAATCTGACTCAATTATGATACATAATGAGCTGAAAAAGTTAAAACACGTCAATTGAAAACAAACAAACAGACCTGATTGGAAAATTTATTAAGTAAATGACAATGTGATTGGCTAACAAATATCTACTTATAAGCATAATTACAAATTGGTAATGTACGGATTTCGACAGATGTTTCCGATTAATAGTTTATTTTCCGCACTTCTCAGAAAATGTTTGTCGCGTACAGTGCATTGTTTCTGCACCTGTTATCTATACTCAAGAAAAATCGGCGTTGTCTCTTAACGTTCCACATAGTAAACTTTTTAAGCTGTAGACTGTGCGTAAAACGTTCCTCTATTATTGAACTCAATAAATTGATATGCAGTCTACAACAATACCGGTCAGAACTGGTCAACGAGACAAAGCATAATCATAATGGTTGGTGTGAAAACAAAGCAGCGGTGTAACAGTACATCTTATCGGCTTAGATAAACAATTAACACGGATTTGTCCCTGAAAGATCAATACATTAACCACTTTTACCTCCTAGTGGTCGCTTAATTCAAGATTTGGACATCAAAATACATAGAAATCAGTGGTCGCTGGTCGCGTAAGACAAAAGTCGCTGAATACAATATCATTATATAGCGAAAAAGCTCCGTGGGATTTCAAAATGGTCGCATAAGACAAAGGTCACTTAATACAAGTGGTCGCATCCACAAGATTGACTGTATAATAATTCGGTAAATAAATTTTTCATCGTGACATGATAACAGGGGTTTTCCTGCTATTTAAAAAAGGCGCGCTAATTTTCCCCACCAAATGGGCACTGACCCCCTTCCCCCAAAACTGAAATAAATCACGGACTCTAGTGAAAGGGCTTTTTTCACCATGTTCGGAACATGAACTATATACTCTTCAAATTAGGAATTCTGGCGACAATTCACCCAAAATAGGGAAATATTGTAAAAAGCAATGAATTTCTATGTAAATTGTTAAAAAATAGAATGATATGAATAAAAACAAATAAGTAAAAAGGTTACTAGAACCTACCAGTCCTTTTCTACTTTGTAAATCTCATTAGTTATAAACCTTTAAAACTGAAACTATCCATTGGGAATTTTGTTATTGGATTTGGGAAAAAAGATATGTTTTGCCATTGGGATTTTTTTCTTTTTCAGATCTAACCACAAGCTGAAATAATTAATGTTCTGAATTAATCGAAGCACGGCAGGCAGAGGACAGCCTATTATACCAGGGCATGTTGCACTTGGTGGCATTGAGTCGTGGACTGCATGTGGCCCATGTGAAACATCCCAGGAGTTTGGGGAGCTGGAAAACACGCTCAAATCTTTTGAAAAGCGACAGCAACTGGTAAATAAGTAACTTGAATTTGTTTAATGTGCAATTTTTTACTTATAAATGGTGCATTATGTAAAGCTTATGCATTTACCGGTATCTGTGGATTTAGGCTTTCCTATGCCCTTAATTGCCAATTAGGCCCCTAAAATGAATATTTGACCATTATTTAGTATGATTATGATATTAGACAATTTTTGCCAAAGAAAATGATAAAGTTTGTAAACAATAACATTTTTACAACCCAAATGTACATGTGTATAGTTACTCAACTTACTGTCGGAGTTCTTTCTCAAAACTAATTCTAGCAATCATTTAGATCCGCCTATTGTCGACTGTTGGGGGAACAACTATTTGAGAAAAAATGTTATAAAAATGATGCAGAAGTAAGTATAAGTTGCAATAAAGTATATATATCATACTTATGCTCTTTCAATAGTCTATTTAACAAAAGCAAAATGCCAATCACAAGTAATAAAATGATCAAATCAAACTGTGATTGTTGCTATCTATGTTTATACAAGTCCAAATATTAAAACCTTGTTCACTAAAGTAAGTATCTATTTATCTATGCTAATAGCTGTTAATATCAATCTATCCAATAAAAAGCTTCTTAATGGGATCTGTTGAGAGATAAAGGGTTAAACAATTTTTCAATTTTATTTATCAGAATAAAAAATAAATGTGTGTGTATATAATTGTGACCAGCCAAGCGATTTTTCTTCCAAATGTCAAAATTTAGAAAAATTTAGATTATATTATTTTCATGACTGTGGACAACTATAAATAAGTTAACTACTTTTTTATAATAGAAATCATGACTCCAAATGGATTTACTAAACTTAAACAACATGGAAACATATCAAACAAGACTATTGCCAAGCAATATATGTCTCCTACCGGTGAAACTCCACCATTTTCAGATTTTTTTTATTTGTTGCTATAGCAACCAGAATTCTTGACGTAGGAACAAAATGAAATGACGTGCACAATCTCCATATTGCCATCTATCTATGTTTCAAGTTTCATGAACAAATATGAAGAACTTTCAAATTTATCGCAGGATCCAGAAAAATGTGACGGACAGACTGACAGACAGACTATAACACATTATTTCGGTGTTTTCTCACAATGATTGGGATATCATTTTGACGAAAAATCGCTTGGCCGGTCATTAAAATATATTAATATATATTATTACTGTGAGATAAATTCTATCTACTGTATACACCATGACCTTGACCTAGTGACCTGAAAATCAATAGGGGTCATTGGCAAGTCATGATCCATGTACCTATGAAGTTTCATGATCCTAGGCGTAAGCGTTCTTGAGTTAGCATCCGGAAACCATTTTTCTATTTCGAGTCACTGTGACCTTGACCTTTGACCTAGTGACCTGAAAATCAATAGGGGTCATCTGCGAGTCTTGATCAATGTACCTATGAAGTTTCATGATCCTAGGCCTAAGCATTCTTGAGTTATCATCCGGAAACCATTTTACTATTTCGAGTCATTGTGACCTTGACCTTTGCCCTAGTGACCTGAAAATCAATAGGGGTCATCTGCCAGTCATGATCAATGTACCTATGAAGTTTCATGATCCTAGGCCTAAGCGTTCTTGAGTTATCATCTGGAAACCATCTGGTGGAGGGACCGACCTACGGACCGACCAACCGACACGTGCAAAACAATATACCCCCTCTTCTTCGAAGGTGGGCATAAATATTGACTGTCAAAAAATCCACATAGAAAAACAAGACCATGCAGTGAAACTGATGGATGCTTGCAGATGGTGCATTGAGTGAATGTATTGGTTTATTGTGTGGCAACAAATTATAAGTTTTTGTGATCTGACACTATAAGGAAAGTCATATTATCAATATGTCATCGTGTCAAGCCAAATGCTGCAATAGTCAAGGCCATCCACGAGTTATTGAGCAGAATCAATTTTCACACTTATTGTGACAGTGACCTTGACCTTTGACCTAGTGTTTTCAATTTTGATAGGGGTCATCTACTGTCCAAGGCCAATACCAATGGGGATTATCAAGCCAATCAGTCCATTCATTGACAAGTTATTAATCAGAAACGCTTTTCCCACTTATTGTGCCAGTGACCATGACCTTTGACCTAGTGACCCCAATTTCAATAGGGGTCATCTACTGTCCAAGGCAAATGCACATGGGAAGAATCAAGCCAGTCAGTGAATCAGTTGATGAGTTATTGATCTGAAACGATTTTACTCTTAATGTGTAACAGTGACCTTTGACCTAGTGACCCCAATTTCCATAGGGGTGATCTACTGTCCAAGGCCAATGCAGGTGTGAAGTATGAAGCCAATCTGTCAATTTGTTGACGAGTTATTGGGCGGAAATGATTTTTACACTTAGTGTGATAGTGACCTCAATTTCTATAAGGGTCATTTAGTGTCCAAGGATAATGCACATGTGAAGTATCAAGCCAAACGGTCAATTTGTTGCCGAATTATTGATCAGAAACCACTTAAAGTGATAGTGACCTTGACCTTTGACCTATTTATATTAATTTCAATACCGTTCAACTACTGTCCAAGGCCAATGCACATGAGAAGTATCAAGCCAATCGGTCAATTTGTTGACGATTATTGATCGGAAACCAACTGGTCTACCGACAGTCTGACCGACAGCCAGCAAAACAATATACCCCTTCTTCTTGGAAGAGGGGCATAAATAATATTGTATGCACACATAAAAGATTTTATGTCATTGTACGCCTTCTTAATTGTTAATTTTCTGTTACCATTATACTTGTTCAAACCTGATATTTAATTACTTGTGTGTAACCTCAGTGTGTGGTCACATGGGCTCTTTTGACCAATCGAATTCGGTCTTGGCCATTGTGGCCCTTTGTTCTTGAAGACTGTGACATGGTAATCCAGTGGGATCAAAATTAACAATTACGCTCTAAAGCGATACTTTCATGAATAACTTTTAATACGATATGACGCCGTTTCATTCCGTTTATGTGAAGGACTATCTGTTGTTGTACAAAGACTTTCATCAATGGTGTTGTTCCCTGTGATATTTTTAAGAGTTTAAAGGGCCTATGTACGCGTGTACACATGCTTATTAGTGCCGTTTGCAGAGAACTTTGGTGACATTTATTACGCAGTCTACCGTAAAGGTTTCAAAGATGGCGGCGCCCAGAGCGGTATTAGCGCATATCATCAGTCACTTTTTCATGATGGTTCGGGTTGTTACCCTTCAGTCTTCACCCCGGGGTCAGCTAAGCATCTTCCTCAATAGCCGAGATGCAGTTGTCGCTGCCCTGTATCAGGCATACTGATTCAGATCAGATAAGTATTCAAATATCGTTTTAATATTGTGTGCCTGACTTTAAGATCTAGCTGTTTACTGGCTAAGTTACATGGTTTTTCTGCCTATTTAAGAATGATTATCAATTCGGGCCAGCTCAAAATATCTTGTATATTTATATATTTTCGTCTTTTTAAATTTTTAGTTCAGCCTGGGCTTATACTTTTTGAATATTTAATTTTTATTATCAATTTAGCTGGAGTTTCCACTGTCAAAATAACAGATGTCATCATGTTTTTGCGAAATAAACGATAAAATACCCTTTCATTTCAGTCTATATTACCACACCTCATTTATATGTCACATCTGTTCAGTCTATTTGTGACTTGTAGTCACAATAGTTCAAATAAGGTTGAACCCAAAGAGTGTCCATAAAGTTGACAGGTGACCGGTAGCTGCGGAATCCGACAGCCTGAGCCACAGTACAGAAATATCCTTTCACATATCCTTTCAGTTAATGAAAAAGAGTGTCTTTATGTTGCCAAAAAATTGCTCAGTATATCATCAGAATTATTGTTTTAACCCTAGTTATATCAATTTATTACATAATATTTTACTTTTACCGTGTTTTAATATTGTAGCCGCCATTGTTTTATTGTTAAAGTTTCTTTCAACATTTTTATTTATATCAAACAATTTTCGATTATTATACTTTCATTAATGCTTCATATGTGTATCAATCGATATGAATTTTTATTAATTTTATGTACATATATATGTTTTGTAAACACACTTATATAATTACATGTATATAAATAGGTGTTTCATCAAATTTGCAAGTTTCAGGTTTCGAGTATTTGTATACATATAACATTTGTGCACATTATATGCAAGACATATGCATTTGTATCTCTCTCTAAAGCACACTGTCCAGGGTTATTGTAACTAAAAGCCTTGATTGCTATTAAATTTAATATTTTATGCACACATAAAAGATTTTATGTCATTGTACACCTTCTTAATTGTTAATTTTCTGTTACCATTATACTTGTTCAAACCTGATATTTAATTACTTGTGTGTAACCTCAGTGTGTGGTCACATGGGGTCTTTTGACCAATTGAATTCGGTCTTGGCCATTGTGGCCCTTTGTTCTTGTGACATGGTAATCCAGTGGGGTCAAAATTAACAACCCACCTCCACCCCTTCTCCGCCATAAGAATTTTACTCCCATACTATGTATGTTTTTATGTGTCTGTAAAACACATTTTACGTGTTTTTACATGTTTCTTTTATACTTCTTTTGGGCGTGTTTTTACGGCCCACATCAATATGTAAATTCTATACATTTTCTGGTTAATGTTTCGAGCATGGTCGGATAAAGGCCGTTTTTCCTATATTCGGAAGAATGGACACAAGTGCATTGCTACGTGCCACACGTTTCTTCCTGAAATAATGGGAGTTGTTCGTGGGCGGCTGCTATTCTAGTGAAGAATCTATGGTAAAATCTGTAGTAATCTTCAAGTTATCGTCTTTATCATGAGTGGTTCTTTTATTGATTGTTATTTTTAGTATTGGACCATTCAATATTTACGGTATAATACTACAAATTTTACCAGAGCATGAAGTTTTGCATGGAATACAAATGTGATTTCATGAATATCTATTACACTTGTTTGTATGGCGTGTTTTTACCACCCATTATGCCTTTCTGGAAAGAATCTGTTCTTATTTTTATCTACTTTATGGCATTTTATAATAAATGCCCTTTTTCAATCAACAATATGGTGTTTGTTCATTCCTTCAAGTCATACGAGTCCGTCCGGTCTATGACCTTTTCATTACCACAGAGGACAATACATAAATTTATTTAATCTAAAGACAAGAATAAAACTCACAGCTGGATTGTTGAAATTGTCCACAACTCTGGCTCGCTTCTTGATAGACATTGAGCCATCAAGTCTAACAAAAAGATACCTAATAACAAATAACAATAAACATTCTCAGAATAATTCAACCTCAATAAAAGTAGACCTTACCACAGTAGTTATGAATACCTCTGTTGTAACAAGTAGCAAGTTGTAACAATGACAATTCGACCCTTGGGTACGGCCACTTTTGACCTTTATTATTATTAATATTAAACCTTTATAACCTTATGGTATAAGAGCAAAAGTCTTTATAATCTATTTGAGAGGTCTATACATTGTTTCACACAAATATGTGACCTTTGTTAGATGAACATTAGTGTTTTTGATAATTACTTGCTGATTATGAAGAATAATAATGTAAACAGCTGAGTGGAATTGAAACATAAATGGAAATCCAGACGTGTTCTTACCCTCGCTGTTGACAGAGTTTCTCAAACAAGTCAAGAGTCTGTGTGTAGTTGGAGACTAGCACCACTTTATCACTGCTGCTGGCCTTGATCACCGCCAGGAGACAATCCAGGACCAGTACCTTACCTACAGGAGACAACCTTTCTCTCAGCAATTATCAAAAGCATGTTAATCAAGCATAAAGCCTGTCGCTGAAACAAACACTTAAGCACCTTTCTAATATTTTGATGTTTATAAAAGCTATATGATACTAGCTTATATGCTGCCTGATGTTTATCTTGTGAAATGTGGCAAAATATAAAGTACACTGTAACTCCGATAAAACATGCTCTGTTATAACGCTGAATCCAATATAACGTGGGTGGGTTTTGGCTCCTGTTTTTTCTCAAACCTTCTATTTCGGTCTAGAGCGTTATCTTGACATTCAAATATGGCAGCGTCAGATGTGCTGATTGTATAATGGCTACATTATAATCTTTTAGAGACAAACCATTACACTGTAACTCCAATATAACGCGGATGACGGGGTCCAAGCAACAGAACAGCGTTATAAACGGACAGCGTTATAAGTTTTGAACTCATTTATTGCAGGGGGCTATAAAAACAGGCATAGTATAGCCTACAATATAGCTCCTGTTGATTGCCATGCTATGTTGTCATTCGTCAAAACATGCACATAAACCGATAACAGTATACATACCGCTTTTCTAATGTGCAAATTTATGCAATAATCCAATAAAATTAGAACATCACTTACAAAAAAATAATCTTGAGCATTTATGACGATAAATATGTTTAAGAATTTCATAAACACAACCATATGCATACGCCATTTTTCAGAAGTGTAAAGAGTACAGTGCATTATGGTTCAGAGCTTTCATTGGACAAGTGAATTTAAATTTAGATTGAATGCAATACGATACATGAATAAAGAAATGTTTTATTGCGTCATACACAGTCACATGTAAAAAACGTGCTTCCCGGGGACTTTCTTATACCGGGCAAAAATGAAAATGAATCTCTGTGTGAATAAATCGTCTTGATTATTTAACTAATTTCTCGTACACGTTCTGTAAAGTGAAATGCCTTAATACATAAATGATAATGAAATGTCAGGAAACTTGTTTTATACTGTGCTCAGTATATTTAAGGGCCGCTCCTTTAATAAAGAAAAACTGCAATCATATCAAAGTAAGAATGTTTTAATCATTTTGAATAACTATAATTTGATAATTAATCGGCTTGAACTTACGTTATTGAAATTAGTGCACCGAACCGCTCTGATAGGGAATACATGTAATAAAGACTGACACTTGAATTTTTCACACCTTTATTGACATTACACAACAGATTAACACCAATTAGCTGCTGCAGGTGTTGTTTAACCTCTAAGCAAGTAAAATCGGTTATACAGATAGTTGAATAAAGCGATCAAGATGTGATTGCCGCCATCTTTGAATTTTCTGAAAATACATTAAGTTGCATAACATGGATTTGAATCAGAAATGGAAGGTTGGAGAAAAAACGGGATCCAAGCAACCACCCACGTTATGTTGGACAACGGATCGCGTTATATTGGAGTTACAGTGTACTGGTGAATATGACAGTTTAAGAGAGATTATCTATCGTTCTGTGCAATTCAGGCGTGAAAAAAGCTAGTGTTTTTATGTATATCTGTTATTGATATTTTTAATCTTTGATAGCTTTAACAAGTTTTACGATACTTGTTTCATATCATTGTTATTTCTAGACAATATAAATTTAAATATTGTCTGCTAAAATGCAATTGAAAATGTAACAGGCAAATATTAATTAAATTAGCATCAAGACAATTATATCCATCCAAACGTAGGGTAATTGTTTACAGAAATTCACTTTCATTTTTGCGCGATTTGCAAGAAATCCCCGGGAAGCACATTTTTTTCATGACTAAGTATGACGCAATAAAACATCACTTTGTATCCTAGTGCATTCGATCTAATTCAAACTCACTTGTCAATTGGTTGATACAATTAAATCTGAACAGTGAAACAGCTGTCCCATAATGTTCATTTTACACTTCTGAAAAATGGCGTATGTTTGTGTTTATGAAATTCTTAAACACATTTATCCTCATAATTGAATGGTCAGAATACTTTTTTAAAATTGATATAGTAATTATATTGGATAATCGGATATATATGCACATTAGAAAAGCGGTATGTATACAGTTATCGATACTGTAGAGTTTATATGCATTTTATACGCATGTACTGGCGAATGACAACACAACCTTGCAATAATTTATGAATGCTCAGAATTAATAACACAAATCCATTTATAACACTGTCTTGAGATTTGGACCTCGTCATCCGCGTAATATTAGAGTTACAGTGTAGTTAAAGAAGTATGCTTCGCGCAGTTAGAATATTTGACATCTTTAGCATACAAATAGGTATGCGAAGGGGCACATGACTTTAAAAGATGTGGAAGACTGGGTATGAAAAAATTGTCCTGTATATCTGAAATTTATGGTGATTACGTATTTCAAGGGTAAATTTAAAGCTTGGGAATTGTAAAAGTAATTCATTACACAAGCTTAGAAAATTCAATGAAGAACAAGAAACATTGCAACCCACGACACCTAGTTTTTAATGTTTGAGACTTTAATTTAAACAAGTGATTGCCAAGCAACCTACCTGTGAAACTCCACCAATGCCAGTAAGTTTTGTTTTTGATTATTTGTTGCCATAGCAACCAAAATTCTTGACGTAGGAAAAAAATAAAATGACGTTCATAATCTCCAAATTGCCATCAATCCATCTTTCAAGTTTCACAAAAAAATATGAAGTACTTTTAAAGTTATCGTAGGATCCAGAAAAGTGTGACGGACTGACTGACAGACACACCTTATGAATTTGAGGTAACCAGATCAAGCTGTTTATTGAAATCCGTACGCTGACAAAAAGGGTGTTTTTGTACTGACCTGAAAGTTCCGGTTTCACAGCTTTAATTGAATGTGCTGGTGGGAAGCACTCAATCATGCCTTCAAACCCCTTTTCTGCTTGCAGACACTTGTCATAGATCAGATCTGGATCTAACATACAAACACACAAAGCAATTCCCTGTTTGCAATATTTACAGCTTAAAAAAGAAGAGCACCGCATAACGGGTGCCACGCTCGGCTGCGAAAGCTGGTCAGATTTTTTTTTTTTGAGGTCACAGTGACCTTGACCTTTGACCTAGTGACCCAACAAGAGATGTGTTTGTCAGAAACACAATGCCCCCTACTGCGCCACATTGAAATAACATTTTTATTTCTCGTTTGGCAGGTGTAGAAATCATATCCCTTTAAAGGTTATTACTTCCCTTAAATTTTGTCCAACCGGGGGGTGGGGGTGGGGAGGGTCTCACAGTCAATTATGACCATGTCAGACATCACTGACAACCAAGGCCTGTGGTTTAAAAGCGATCATAGCCAGATTTTTTTTTTCTTTTTCATAAATCATAGCCAGAGTTTTTTTCTTTTTCATAAATCATAGCCAGAGTTGATCATGTATCTATGGACATAAGTCCACAGGTATGTAATGAACATCAAAGAAATTATAATTATATCATTTAAAAAAAAAAATTGACAAATCAATCATTTGGGTTATAAATAATCAAAATAATAAATCTGTACAGTAACTGTGAAAAGAACTTCAATTCTTGGTAAGGAAATATATAATATGAGATTTATAATTATATAAATTACTTCCCTTGAAAATAATTGTCTCTAACAAATCTCTATTTTTAGTAGCAAATAATTAAAAGCCACTACCGTGACTGTAATTTCACCACTCAAAATTTGCAGCTCCATGAGATACACATGCATGCCAAATATATAAAGTAGCTATGTTCAATATTGAATAATTTTCTCCCTTTTTAAAGCTTATTACTTCCCTTAAATCTGTATTTTTTACCATAGACCTTAAAGGATGACCTTGACCTTTTACCACAATGTGTTTGTCAGAAACACAATGCCGCCTACTGCGCCGCTTTGATTTATTTAACAAAAATATATACGTGGGCAGGTAAGATAACTATGTCCATTTAAAGCTTATTACTTCCCTTGACTTTGTTTTTTCGACCCTAGGCCTTGAAGGATGATGTTCATCTTGAAATTTTACCACTCAAAATGTGCAGCTCCATGAGATACACATGCATGCCAAACATCAAGGTGCTATCTTCAATATTTAAAAAGTTATAGCCAATGTTAAGGTTTTAGCATGACGCCTATGGCAGACGACGAGCTGGCTATGACAATAGCTCGGGTTTTCTCCAAAAACAGCCTCGCTTACAACAAAAACTGCTGAGGGGAACCAAGCTTTATTGTTAATTGAGAGTTCTTGACATTTTGCTTAAACAAATCTTTTGGATAAAAGTTGGCATTCAAACTTAGTTTAATACGACCCTTCATCTGTAGATTTCAACAAGAGCACCGCACAACGGGTGCCAATGCTCGGCTGCAAAAGCTTGTCAGAAATTTTTTTTTTTTTTTAAGGGGTCACAGTGACCTTGACCTTTGACCTAGTGACCCAAAATTGGGTGTGGGGTGTAGAACTCATCAAGGTGCATCTACATACGAAGTTTCAAATTTGTAGGTGGAAGCACTTTGATTTTAGAGCCTATGTTAAAAGTTTTATATTAGAGGTCACAGTGACCTTGACCTTTGACCTAGTGACCCAAAAATGGGTGTGGTGTGTAGAACTCATCAAGGTGCATCTACATATGAAGTTTCAAAGTTGTAGGTGGAAGCACTTTGATTTTAGAGCCAATGCTAAGGTTTATGTTAAAGTTTTATATTAGAGGTCACAGTGACCTTGACCTTTGACCTAGTGACCCAAAAATGGGTGTGGCGTGTAGAACTCATCAAGGTGCATCTACATATAAAGTTTCAAAGTTGTAGGTGGAAGCACTTTGATTTTAGAGCCTATGTTAAAGTTTTATATTAGAGGTCACAGTGACCTTGACCTTTGACCTAGTGACCCAAAAATGGGTGTGGCGTGTAGAACTCATCAAGGTACATCTACATATTAAGTTTCAAAGTTGTAGATGGAAGTACTTTGATTTTAGAGCCAATGTTAAGGTTTTAGCACGACGCCTACGGCGGACGGATGACAACGAGCTGGCTATGACAATACCTCGGGTTTTCTCCGAAAACAGCCGAGCTAACAAAATTACTCATTATGCATTCCGAATTTAAATTTTGCAAAAAAGTTTAATCACTGGTGTCTTAAAAACATATTATTGCTATAAATATTTTTATGAATTTCGTGGACATTGGACAAGTACTGATGGACCGAGAAAACCGCCGACTAAAAACCTCAATTTAATATCAATCAAGGGAAACAACTCAACAATTACTGAGGTTATTTTAAGCAGATTATCAAACTTAGCTTTACTAATATGGTCACAAAGTTATATCATATACGACTCATCCATCAATATCTCAATATACATGAATTTTCATGCAATATCAAACTGGTTCTCGAGATAGAAAGCAGGAAATTTTGTATTATCTTTTTGTGCCCTTCCAGTCTCCTACCAATATGAAAACCTAGTTTGATATAGAAGAAGCAAGTCAAAATTGGTTTTAACAAATCAACAAATACCAAACAATGCCCAAGTTTTAATTTTAGTATGGCAAATATGTTTTTAATTTTTGATGAAATGATACAATTCATTCCTTTGAAACTTACTACCTAGCTTAAACAGCAGTTTCAAATGAAGAATTATAGTAGAATAGCTTTCCCTTTTTTAGCAAAAACATCAGTGGATGTTTGCTGGATAATATGCTGTTCAATGTATGGGTTGAATGCAAGCATGGGAACAAGAAAATTAGGCAATAACTGTATGATAAATCAAAAGATCCGAATAAAATGGCAATATGTGCATACCCCTAGGTATCGAGAAGCTACTGAAATAATGTCACTGAAAGTGGCATATAGTTCTAGAGATCTTGAATAGAAATAAAGTCTCCTTCTTTAAAGAAAAATAAGTATCTGAAAAGTAATTGATCAGGAGTCACTCCAAATAAAACCTAGTTTTTGAATACACATGACTCAGATCAAACTGTCCCATCAAGATTGAGTCAATGAACGTGGCATCTACAGGGGTTACAAGATTTTCAAAAACTTGGTGACCTAGTTTTTGGACGCTTAAGAGCCAGATTTGACCACTTTATTCTCAGTTGAGCTTAAAATGTGGACTTTGTATTGTAAGGGTGATACATGTATTTCCCAAACCAGATGTGTCAAACATACATATGACCCACCACACATGTTAAGACACAGACAAATCAACTAATCAGACATGCTTGCACACAATAAAATATTTATATATTTATTATATACCTATACATATTCTTGGTAAAATAGAACAGTATTTCCCCTACTAAATCCAAGCTACCTGATTGTCTCATGGAATACATCACACAATAAACTCATGCAATTCAATCCAACTGAAGACCACAGCCATGTAAAATTCCCTATAAATTCACAACTTATTTGGAAAAACAATCAAATAAAAATTAAGACAATTCAGCTTTGATAGTTCTAACAAATTCTGAAAACCAGAAAAAGAGGTAATGAGAAGACAACTTTTGAGGAAATATTTATAACAAAGTTGAAAAAAGAAAGAAAAAGAAACATAATTCTGCCAAAGCTGGCTGCAAAACTCCTTATTTTTAAGTCAACATTTTAAAATATATATAAAAGTAAAATGTTAATTGTGTTTGTGTAAATAACATATTGCTTAATGTTTTGGTCACCAACTGACAATTGACATGTTTATTTCTGCCGCGAGATCTACTTGATGACTTTTACCTACTTATTGATGCTGTGTTAAATGTTGCTGCTTACGCTCATACAATTGCAAATTACAAATGCTTGGCAATTGCTCTACAGGTGATTTGATTGGACCACTTAAGTAGCAAATCACCAATCCCGCTGCGCTTTCATTTTCATACACCAAGTTGTAGTTGATATTCATCTTTGAATTCTAGTCACATTGAACAGTGTGAGCCTTATCCACAAGTCTCCATGTGTTTATTGTGGTAAAAGATGCAGCCATAGTCTTGGGCTCCATTTATGGGACTATATATTATCACGTTGAAAATCTGCACATCACTCATCTGGACAAAAATACTTGCTGTCAAAATTACTTTCTTAGCGATCATCTTAACACAAAGGTTAATCAAGAGGTAAAGTTTTATCTAGATCCACACAATTATTTAATAGGGGTTGAAAACACTAGCTGATTATGACTTAAAGTACTAAGTATGTATGGCTTTACATATGTAATTCTTAATGCCTCCCAATCCATAAAGGAATAAAAAGCCCCAGATTTATTCAAAACTTTGCAAGTGTTGTAAATGAAACGGTCTCTTATAATCAAAACGAACAAATACATAATCAATGTTTTTAAAATGCTGATTTGGATATGTTGGAACATTGAGACAGTTGCAAAGGTTGTTACTGAATCATTAGACAAGGAATGCAGCTTACGGTTGCATAGCTTCTTTAGAGTTGTGATGAAGGCAAGGCTGGGGTTGGCCTGCTCTTGTTGCAGACACTCGGCGCCCTGGCACTCTACCAGCCTCTCATACAGGGCACGCTGCACGGCCGTCAGACCACAGCAAACCACATGCTCAACTGACATATACACCAACACTCTTTAGGCATGCAGCAACACAATCTATTAAAAATTCAATATTTGTTTCTGATATATAAATACAAAAAGATGGTCATGATGGCCTTTAGGCGCTCACAGTTAAAGGACATCAATTCTTGAAGACTTCATCTCTTAGAAGGAATGAACTTAATAAGAGAACAACAGCATAGACCTAAAAGAACAGTATTTCCAAACAGCACAAATGCCACCACATTCCACTGTTGTCTCAAAACTCAGCTTATGTCAAACACAAGTTGTTTATGGCCAAATTTGACTTTCGACCTCTGTGACCTTGACCTTTAAGAAATGAGACAGGTAATACATGCTACACTCAGTCTCTTCATGGTCGTCATTTGTTTTAAGTGACCTTACTGCTAAATGATAACTGAAAAAATTAATGCCTGTAAAATCTGTTTTATAGCCAAATTTGACCAGTGACCTCTAAGTATGACCCTGACCTCTGTGGTAGGGAGACAGGTTCTACACAACAAAAGTTTCTACATGGTTGATGTTCATGGTAAGTTATTTTAAAATACCATAAGGAACATAAAGTGACAGCACTTTCAATTTCAGGTGGCGAGATGGTTATTACACGCTGCACATCCTATGATGGTTTACTTCAATGCCAAGTTCTTAATGAATGCCTCAATAAAATAAAAGTTAAGGCTAAGAAATGAATTTTCAAGCATTTTCATGGCTGAATTTGACTTTAAACCACTTAGTATAACCTTCAAATTTGAGGTATGTAGACCCTTGCTACACAAGACATGTCGTCTTACGATGGTGGAAATTTGTGCAAAGTTATTTTAAAATCCATCAATAAATTTATGGTTGCGACTGTAAATTTTGCACAGAAGTTATTGTCAGGATATTATCTGGTAATGGGTATTAATAATCAAAAGTAAGTTTACTATCCTCAAAGACATTAAAAAGTTACAGAGTCTATGACCTTTGCTCTGAATTGCAACCTTGACATTTGACTAAAAAGTATGGAAGTTCTTAACAAAATGAAACATTACTAATAATCCAAAGATATTTGAAACTTTTTGCACCGATGTTAAAGTTACAGATTGTACATGAAATCCAGAAGGGATAAAACCACACACCTTTTCACCCCACAAACAGACAAATAGCTATATGTCTTCAGTCAAATTTTTAACATTTAAGGTATTTATTTAATTTAAATATTTGTGCAGTCCCAGGTATGCAAGCCACCTATACATTGTTTTAGCCCAAGTTATACAGCAGAGCCTGTTTTATTTTCTATTTTGAGCAACAGTGATCTTGATTACATCTGTCTGCATATAAGCAACCTTCATACACTATTTTACACAATGACTCCATCAAAAACTAAGAACTCATTTTTACATTTCTATTAACAGTGATCTCGAAATCAACCTGACTACCCCCAAAAATAGTTATGAGCTAGGTCTCTATGTAATCTCTTTAAACACACAATTTAAGAGCAATACCGCCATCCAAACTGAATGTATTGAGAGCAAGCCATTTTTCTCTCCTTAGAAAAAGCAACCGTGACCATTTCCCTCCACACCCCAAACACAATTCCAAATGGTTTCCATACAGACTAAGTATATATTAGCTTCATCAAGTTTGGTCAATGCAACATAGCATATTGCCCAGAAACCATGCTTGCTGTTGTTTTTTTCATTTTATCCCCCGAAAAAGGCGGAGGGATATAGAATTTGGTTTGTGAGTCCCTCCATTTGTCACAAAACTTTTTAGGGCTATATCTCAGAAACTATATAAGATACATGTATCAACACGAATCTTCATAGGTGTATAGATATCAATGAGGAGAAGTGCTATGCACAGAAACCATAAGCCTACACTTACTTAAATAAGAGTTATTGCCCTTTGTTTTTTGTGTGATGAATATTTTCAGGGCTATATCTCAGATACTATGCAAGATTTCAATATGAAGCTTCATGTGTGTATTGATATTAATAAGGAGAAGTGCCATGCTTAAGAACCATAACCCTTGTTAAATAAGAGTTATTGCCTGTTGTTTTTTTGTGTTTTCTATGATGGAACTTTTCAGGGCTATATCTCAGATACAACATTTCTACATGAAACTTCATGGGTGTGTAGAAATCAATGGGAAGAAGTGCCATGTACAAGAATCACAACCCTGCACATTCTTCATTAAGAGTTATTGCCATTTGTTGTTTTTGTATGATGTAACTTTTCAAGGCTATATCTCAGAAACGCTACAAGATTTCAACATGAAACTTCATGGGTGTAGAGATATCAATGAGGAGAATTGAAATTCATAAAACCAATTAACCTACACTTAATTATTACCTATAAATTATTACCCTACTCTTAATGATTGTACTGCATGTCAAGGGATTTGCACCTATCCATAAACAAACTTTATTTGGGGAAGGATATCAATTCAACAAATTTGCTTGTTTTAGTTGTAGTGACCTTGACCAGACTTACCCCTATTGTAACAGCAGTCTAGGTCTTCATGTAAGCTACCAACACAAAACAATTATTTCATCGAAATAAAAGTTATTGAAAGAAAACTGTTATTCTATTTTTTGCAATAGTGACCATGACCTGACACCCCCCATATAATATCCAAAGCTAGATCTCCATACAAGAATGCTATACCCAACATTTTATCAAGATCGATCCATGCAAACTAAAATTATTAACTGGAAAACACCTGTTTGAAGACATCCAAAATCTAATAACATGGATTTTCAACTTTGTACTAAAATAATGTTATTATTGCCTTGACATTGGAATTTAAAACAAATATATATATTAAAAGTGAACATGTTATGAAGTTTTTAGGAAACATCTGTTTTACTTATCCACATACAAATGTATAGGGGACATACTTTTCACCGGGAGATACTGTGTCAAAAGTGCCTGCGTTCGTCGGATGATACACCTGTTAACCAAGCCAGCAAGCTGCAATGTACATACAATTATAGTATTACTTTCTGATTTAAATGCAGAGAGCCACTAGAACACAGAAAATGAGTAATGCTCCCAATTTGCGCTTTGTCAAGCAATATAAATTCAACACAAGGGTGATGATGGACCAAAGCACTCTTCTGAAAACTGGCAAAGATGAAGATAAAACTGCTGTTTATATATATAGAACTTCTGCCCCCCCCCCCCCCCCCAATACATATAATTCACAATTCGATAATGTTCTATCAGTAATGCTTGCATCTTCAGGTACAGTTTTATCTATAGATGCCTTTTTTAATAGCCAAAATGACCTCTTGGAGGTTCAAGACCAGAGTTACACATCAAGACTTGTTTAGTTTCACTTAAATCCCTGATAAGGGTTCCTTTGTAGATTTTAGGCGTGATTTAAATATCAAAATACTTGATGCTTAATTTTTTCCCTTGAGTCATGACCAAAACTATGTAATTAAATGGTGATATTGTCTAATTTATATTAAAATGATCATGATATATACAGATGATTGGTGAAGAGATTTTCAAACTTGAAATAATAAAAGTACATGAATATACACATAAATAAACTTGTAAACAGGTTTGTATAGAGTGTATCAATTTCCATCTATTCACAACTTGTACATTTATAAATTATAACGCACTTGTATGCGTGATCTAGACCTCTGCGAGAAGTAATTTTAAGTGATGAATGATGCATAAAGAGTTAAGACAACAGTAATTATTTTACTTAAATTTGCTGAATAAATGTAGCATAATTCTAAATATTTAAAAGAAATTAATCGAAATCATATTGTGGCTATGAGCGATGAGAGGGTTTCACATCTATTAAAAAGAAAAGAAAATATAAGTCATCACCATACTCATCAAGAACTGTACCAAAAAAGGATAGATCTACATTATATGTGACTCTTTAGTCTCTTTAACACTTTATTAAATAATAAATATCAAAAAACCTACTTCATTTGTTTTCAGGATTGAACATTTTCCAGAAATGGAGTTTTACTATGCAAATGTGTTAAATTTCCAATATGGCATTTTCCCACAGAGGAAAAAAAGCCCTGATTTCTTGAATTCGACTGGTTCCTAGAATTCAACTATTTCCATCATCATCATCATCATCATCATCATCATCATCATCATCATCATCATCATCATCATCATCATTGACATCATCATCATCATCATCATCATCATCAAAATCATCATCATCATCATCATCATCATCATCATCATCATCATCATCATCATCATCATCATCATCATCACATCTTCATCATCATCTTGTGACTTTGACCTTGAAACGACTGACATAGTTGATTTACACAACACATTGTCCAGAAATAAGGATTATTTGTGCCTTTTTTTTGAAATCCCATTTTGAACTTTGAAGTTAAAAGCAATAAATGAATATTAACAAACTCCTTGACTGTGAAGCAAGGGCTGTTGCACACTTTCACGTTGTCTTGACATGATGATTTTTTTGCAAATTTTATGTGTAACATCATGCATCAAAATAATTATAACAAACATGTACTTTCAAAAAATACATATACAAGTATACACAACATTTTAAGTGTCCTCTGTAACCTTGCCCATGAAGTGAGCGACATTGTTGTTGCGATCAACATGGTGTCCTGATATTATTATCATTTCTACAAATTTATTTTGAAATCTCATTATGCACAACAAAGTTATGGGCAGGACACCAACATATACTTTCACTTTATCAGGCAGCCACCAACTTGATGAAATAAAATTCCCTGACTTTTCACCGACTTTTCCTTGACCAAATCTTGGCTTTCACTGACTAATTTCGCGACATATTCTGCCTCCAACTCCCAATACAGCCAACCAAATCCACCCATTTAATGTTTATTTTATTCTTTAACATAAAACATTTAACAAATAACAAAGCAGTACTACTTGTACACTAAACTATGCATGATGCAAGGCTATATAGTAAAAACAATGTACCACATACCAAAGATTACTAGAGCTTTGTCACAGACGTGACGAAAAACTTCACATGCCACATTGACACAGAATATTTTGCATGTTGTCTTCACAAAAACATCGGACACCATGCTCAATGTTTAAAACGTACTAAGTGACCCTGTGACCTTGTTTTTGATCTGGCATGGCCCATGTTCAAACTTGACCTACACATCATTTAGATACAAATTCTGACCAAGTGTGGTGAAGATCGGATGAAAAGTACTTGAATTAGACAGCAGACACCATGCTGAATGTGTAAAACGTACTCAGTGACCCTGTGACCTAGTTTTTGACCTGCCATGACCAATGTTCGAACTTGGCCTAGATATCATCTAGATTTTTGAAGCCAAGACAAGTGCTTATTTACCTTGTCACCCACCCCCACCGCACCTATCAAGGGTAAAAGAATACATCAAAATATCCAGTTATTCACATTTAATTTAGCAAGTTCACACGCTGGTTAATAAATTGTTAAGTTTATCATGGTAGCCGCAATACTTAAATACAAATATACATGAAAAATTCTCAAACATAAAAAAAAACAACCTTGTGCTCAAAGTTACATAATAATGATCACTTTTACACATTTTCATCAATCTTGCTTTTTTCTCTGTAACACACACCACAAAAATATGTCCAACTTACAAGAGGAAATGTACGGGCATAAAACCAGTGCTTAGTTCAATTAACAGGACCACACGAAAAGGTTTACATTTTTTCATATATAAACAAGATATGTGCTTTTCAAAAACACTTTTGTGCCGCTTTGAAGCTGTATATTTGACCTTTGACCTTGAAGGATGACCTTGACCTTTCACCTCTCAAAATGTGCAGCTCCATGAGATACACATGCATCTCAAATATCAAGTTGCTATCTTCAATATTGCAAAAGTATTAATTAAATGAGCGATTTTGACCCATATATTTGACCTTTGACCTTGAAGGATGACTTTGACCTTTCACCACTTAAAATGTGCAGCTCCATGAGATACACATGCATGCCAAATATCAAGTTGCTATCTTGAATATTGCAAATGTTAAAGTAGGGGCAAACAAACAAACATACAAACCAACAGACAGGGCAAAAACAATATGTCCCCCACTATAGTGGTGGGGGACATAAAAATACTGGCTATAGACAAAGATTTAAATTATTCAAAGCAAAACTTCATAATGACTTGAAGCTATTTACATTCACCTGCCCAGAATATCTGGAAAACAGATTAAACATATGTATAAAGGCATAAAAAAACAAGCGATGTGTTTGTGAAACACTATGTCCCCATATATTTGACCTTTGACCTTGAAGGATGACCTTGACCTTTCACCACTCAAAATGTGCAGCTCCATGAGATACACATGCATGCAAAATATCAAGTTGATATCTTCAATATTGCAAAAGTGTACATTAAATGAGCAATTTTGACCCATATATTTGACCTTTGACCTTGAAGGATGACCTTGACCTTTCACCACTCAAAATGTGCAGCTTCATGAGATACACATGCATGCAAAATATGAAGTTGCTATCTTCAACATTGCAAAAGTTATTGCAAATGTTAAAGTTTGCACAAACAAACACACAAACCAACCAACCAACCAACAAACCAACCAACAGACAGGGCAAAAACAATATGTCCCCCACTATACTGGTGGGGGACATAAAAATTCCAGAGACACTCGTCCTGCAGGGCGAGTAGGCCTTACAATCCATTCGCCCTGCACTTATCTTCTCTGGCCCTGCATTAAAAAAAAATATATATATTTACAGTATTAATCAAGCGCATCAGTACAAGTCTTGCAAAAATTTGTACTCTTCGTGAATTGACAGTTTGACGTCATCGAAGGAAAGCTGCTTCCTGTCTGAAGCCATAAAGCAACACCTTTCTTGCAGACAGAATTGGCTTCATTTGTCTTGCAATCAATGTGCTTAACCAATAGTTTATTTGTTAAGTAACAGCGCGTGCATAGCTTCGCCTTCCAAATCTTTTGCAGAGAACAGAGTTGAGTTAATCGGTTAATTGAGAATGTTTTTTATGCAAGTTGAGACCTGATTTGCGATAATTAATCAGTCAAAGCATTGAAATGACCCATAAATTTATCTAGGATTTTTTGAGAAATACGGATTAGTTCTGATTTACAACTTCTTGATTTTTATCTATGAAAATGAGCGCAGCCGATTTTGAGAATTACTTTTACTGTGCCAGTGACGTAATTTACATTGTCAAAACGAAAGTGAAGTTTCTTTGTATGCTAAACCTATTTTTTGTTCCTACGAAAAATAGTTTGCAAGTTGTATCAATGTGGCAGGAATTCTGAAACTGAATTTATATTTCTCAACCGGAAAAACAGCACTCGCCTGGTCGGTCAAGTATTTAACAAACTTAACTGGCCAGACAGTCAACTTCACTCGTAATTTGAGCGGTCGAGTGGATTTTTCAAGGCCTGCCATAACATAAGCAACAGCAATTTCTCATGTGTCAATAAAATATAATAATTATAAGAAGACCATTTAATATGAGTAATTTATATCATTAAGGATGGAACATGTAGTATAGCTTAAGTTTACATTCACATGTTTCTGCATAACATCAATTACCTCTTGTAGTTTTTCTTGTCCTGTTTTTTGCTGCAAGTCAGATGCAGTAGAGTCTCTTCCTCTAAGTATGGGTGTCTCAAACTTCTTCTTGAACTCTTGGGCAGTGCCTGCAGTTCATCATCATATTATACTCAGCTGACAACATATTATAGTATTGTGTATAAATCATGTTGAACTCAGCTGAACTCGACAACATATTATAGTATCGTGTCTATAGTTCATCATCATGTTGAACTCAACAACATACGACAGTGACAACAGTACATCATCATGTTGAACTCGACAATATACCACAGTGTCGACAGTACATCATCATGTTAAACTCAATTGAACTCAACAACATACCACAGTGTAGACAGTACATCATCATGTTAAACTCTGAAATCAACAACATACCACAGTGTCTACAGCACATCATCATGTTGAACTCAACTGAACTCAACAACATATCACAGTGTCTACAGTACATCATCATGTTGAACTCAACTGAACTCAACAACATACCACAGTGTCTACAGTACATCATCATGTTGAACTCAACTGAACACAACAACATATCACAGTGTCGACAGTACATCATCATGTTGAACTCAACTGAACTCAACAACATACCACAGTGCCACAGTACATCATCATGTTGAACTCAACTGAACTCAACAACATACCACAGTGTCGACAGTACATCATCATGTTGAACTCAACTGAACACAACAACATATCACAGTGTCTACAGTACATCATTATGTTGAACTCAACAACATACCACAGTGTCTACAGTACATCATCATGTTGAACTCAACTGAACTCCACAACATACCACAGTTTCTACAGTACATCATCATGTTGAACTCAACTGAACTCAATAACATATCACAGTGTCTACAATACATCATCATGTTAAACTCAACTGAACTCAACAACATGCCACAGTGTCTACAGTACATCATCATGTTGAACTCAACTGAACTCAACAACATATCACAGTACAGTGTCTACAGTACAGCATCATGTTGAACTCAAATGAACTCAACAACATACCACAGTTTCTACAGAACATCATCATGTTGAACTCAACTGAACTCAACAACATATCACAGTGTCTACAGTACATCATCATGTTGAACTCAACTGAACTTAACAACATACCACAGTTTCTACAGTACATCATCATGTTGAACTCAACTGAACTCAACAACATATCACAGTGTCTACAGTACATCATCATGTTAAACTCAACTGAACTCAACAACATACCACAGTGTCTACAGTACATCATCATGTTGAACTCAACTGAACTCAACAACATACCACAGTGCCACAGTACATCATCATGTTGAACTCATAAACATACCACAGTGTCTACAGTACATCATCATGTTGAACTCAACTGAACTCAACAACATACCACAGAGTCGACAGTACATCATCATGTTGAACTCAACTGAACTCAACAACATACCACAGTGTCTACAGTACATCATCATGTTGAACTCATAAACCATGGTTCAAACAGAAATCGCAAACCTAAATTCAAGCACTTTTCAAGGACTTTTTAAGGCCAAATTTTCATTTTCAAGGCCAAGAACAGTACGTTAGTTTCCTTTTAAAAAAATGCATTTTCAAACCAGATTAACACAGTAAATGTCATTTAATTGCTCAACCTCATTAAACTTATTGCATATTAACTCATACATGTTATTTAATTACATACAAATACATGTTTTAATATCCATCCTTAACTCAATGAGTCTCACATATGTATTTACTTTTTAAAGTTATTACAAACAAATAAATTGATTCTCAATTTCATGTTTTCTGTGTGGGTTTCCCCTTTCTTGTGGCTTTTCAAAGCGCTTTCCCCCATCCCCCGACATCAATGGTCTTCATACATTCTCGACAATGTGCTTTTCGAATGTCATTTGTTTTCTGTACCCAGGAATATTCAGTTAACCACCCTGGTTTGAAACGACACTTCCCCATCGCTGCGTTTTCACTCGCGAAAATTGATCACAACGAAGAACCTCTGACGTAGTACACATAATCTGTGACGTGTACACATAACATTTCGTACTCAATAGTGTAGGAAGCTTATATTTCGTACTCAACTTTTTGCGTGAAGGAATTTATGATAAATTTTCATAATATTTCCCTTAAGAACGATTTAAGTTAATAATTAAAGCGATGATAAACGTAATTTTTAGGGATGGCATCGAATACCTATAGCGGTATTCGAATATTCGCAAATCCATTCAATCGAATATTCGCATAAAACGGCTGGTTGGATATAACTTCTTTTACTCAGTTTAGTATCCAGTTGGGATATTTAATATAAATTGACACAGAAATACAATTGAATATACAATTGTTGTGTTGAGAAATAGAAAGAAAATGTAGCTTAATTGTAAAAACAAACTTTGGTAAAGCCTATTTAAGCGAAATACATCAGAAAAGAGTGAAACTTGTTCTGTGTTAACTTCCGTTGCTTTGTAGGTTATATCTGTATGCTGAATACGGGGCTGTTTGTTAACGTTGCTATCAAATAATTGTATCGCTGTCGGCTAATACTATGACCAATACTGTAATCGGGCACAAATAGAAGATAAAGTTTCATGTTATATCATTTTATTTTTTATTTGAAATTTTAAAGTAACGATTGCGTGTACATTTTAACAAAGAAACATATCATAAGGCATGCAAAGTACACCAAATATTCAAGAGCAAATATAAAGAAAAACATCATGTCATAGAATTTTATTTTGCTTTATAACGTACTTTAATGCCAAAACGACACACTTTTGTCATTTTTCGCGCTGAACCATTGATGCACTTTCTTTGCAAAATCAACAAGCACAATACTAACACAAAGTCGTATTTTCCCAATAATAATAATGTCATATGTCGTTGCCTAGCCGACCGATGCCGGTTAGAAACCAAGAAGCCCGTCGTAGGTTACGTAAAGCGAGCCTCGATTTAGCACGGCACGTGCCAAATTTCATATAAACAAAGAAGAAAATCGTCAATGGGTTATTCTGGAATAATTATGGGCGGAGCTTATACACTGAAAGCACGCGCTGTAACTAGACAAAACCAAAACATGCCGATACATTTTCCACCAGCGTAATAATCCGGTATTTTATGAATGAAAGTCGGAGATCTGATCGACAGATTAGCTGAAATATAAATTATGCGCAAATTGAGTAATTCACTCATTTTAATGGCTGTTCATACTGTGATCACAGAAACTTAATTATTATTCGCCATTCAAACGAAGCCGTTAATTGGCACCCCATTGACAAACAACAGTTCGGGGCCTTTCTTAGAGTGTGTATATTGCATTGCTCAATCAACGCTGATACGGGCCGCGTTATCAGTTTGACCAGGTATGTGTATTAACGTACTAATACACATACCTGGTTTGACACGGAGAACGTCACATCAGACATGTTAATCCCCAGTGATTTCGGTAGCCAATTTGTAAGCGGCTCGCAGGTCATTACATATTAAGGCAATTACGTTTGGAAAAAAATGCGAATATGCGAATATCAATTCTGTTATTCGAATACTGACCATTCAATCGAATATTCGAATATTCGAATAATTTTGCCATCCCTAGTAATTATGAGCAGAAATAAACATTTTCAAGGCTTTTTTACATGAAATAAGCACTTTTCAAGCACTTTTTCAAGGCCAACCTTTGTTCAAGGGCTTTTCAAGCCTAGGACTCATTTTCAAGCACTTTTCAAGCCCTGTGCGAACCCTGTAAACATACCACAGTGTCTACAGTACATCATCATGTTGAACTCAACTGAACTCAACAACATACCACAGTGTCTACAGTACATCATCATGTTGAACTCAACTGAACTCAACAACATACCACAGTGTCTACAGTACATCATCATGTTGAACTCAACTGAACACAACAACATATCACAGTGTCTACAGTACATCATCATGTTGAACTCATAAACATACCACAGTGTCTACAGTACATCATCATGTTGAATTCAACTGAACTCAACAACATACCACAGTGTCTACAGTACATCATCATGTTGAACTCAACTGAACTCCACAACATACCACAGTGTCTACAGTACATCATCATGTTAAACTCATAAACATACCACAGTGTCTACAGTACATCATCATGTTGAACTCAACTGAACTCAACAACATACCACAGTGTCTACAGTACATCATCATAATGAACTCAACTGAACTCAACAACATACCACAGTGTCTACAGTACATCATCATAATGAACTCAACTGAACTCAACAACATACCACAGTGTCTACAGTACATCATCATGTTGACCTCAACTGAACTCAACAACATACCACAGTGTCTACAGTACATCATCATGTTGACCTCAACTGAACTCAACAACATACCACAGTGTCTACAGTACATCATCATGTTGACCTCAACTGAACTCAACAACATACCACAGTGTCTACAGTACATCATCATGTTGAACTCAACTGAACTCAACAACATACCACAGTGTCTACAGTACATCATGTTGAACGCAACTTGACAACATTCTATAGTATTGTGTCTACAGTAAACATCAGTGTTGTATAGGACACTGTAGAATGTAAAATATGTAGGTTGACAAACAGTGAGATTGCAAAATAGCGAGGGTATATAATTGTTACCCAGTATTCCTTTGTTGACAAAGTGTATGAGACTAAAATACTCTAGAAGGTCATTCTGGATTGGTGTTCCAGACAGCAGGATGCGTCTTGTGCAGTGTAGCCCCATCAGTGCCTGGTATGTCTGGTTCTCACAGTTTTTCAGTCGATGACCCTAAACATTAAATGTCAATATATGTTACCCACACAACACAGTCTGACACCATTCTGTTTTTTTATTAGAGTAATAACAAGAGCTGACAGAGGACAGCGCGCTCCACTATTCAAGTGCTTGACAGTATAACGTAAGCCATCTTGGGGAAATTGTTCATATTCAATAATTTATTAGACGATCTTTCAAAAATAAAAAAATATTTTTTTATATTTTTTGGGGGGGGGGGGGTGGGGGTTGAGAGGGGGTATAATGTGGGGTGTGGTCATTTATGAGACGATCTTTCAAAAAAAAAAAGGAAAAAAAAATTGTTGGGGGTGTGTGAGAGGGGGGCATAATGTGGGGTGGGGTAATTTATTAGAGGATGTTAAAAAAAAAAAATGGGGGGGGGGAGGTCGGGGGGGTAGAGGGGGGAGGAGAGGGGGGTATAATGTGGGGTGGGGTAATTTATTAGATGATGTTAAAAAAACAAGCAAGTTCGTTGAATTGATATCCCCCGCCAATATGCTTCTGGACACAAAAGTATATATATATTTATATTTTTATATTTGAGACTCAAAAAAGCATTTATTCAAGATACAAAGGGCCATAACTCCGTTATTAACAGATGGTGTACAATGCCATTTGGCGTGCATCATCCTCTTATCCATATATATACTCATACCAAGTTTCAATGAAATCTGCCAAAGCACTTCTAAGATATGGCTCCGGACTCACAAAAAAGCATTTTTTTTCAAGATAAAAAGGGCCATAACTCCATTATTAACAGATGGTTAACGATGCCATTTGGCGTGCATCATCCTGTTATCCATATATATATACTAATACCAAGTTTCAATGAAATCCGCCAAAGCACTTCCAAGATATGGCTCCGGATGGTCAGACTGAAGGACAACACCAAAACAATATCCCTCCGCCGATGGCGGGGGATAAAAATAATGTGGGGTGTGGTAATTTATTAGATGATGTTTAAAAAAAAAAAAATTCTTTTTGGGGGGGGGGGGGGGTTCGGGGGGGGGGGGGGGGGGGGCAGGAATTCTGGGTATTGTTTGGGTGGAATCCATTGTGGTATTCAGGTAAGTGTTGTTTTGTCAAAGTAATAATAAAATGTGATCATAAATAAAGAAGTTATGGCAATTTAAGCAAAATGTTCAATTACCTAGGTGTAAAAGGGGCCATAATTATGTCAAAGTGCTTGATACAATGGTCTGCTCTTGTTTATAGGTTGGAGTCATGATGGTTAACAAGTATGCAAAATATTAAAGCAATATGTCAAGGCACATTGAAAATATTTGGGGTAGTACGCAAACTTTAACATTTGCTGCATATTCTAAGTGGAAAAGGGGCCATAATTATGACAAAATGCTTGATAGAGTTGTCTGGTCTTGTTTATAGGTTGGGGTCATGTTGGTAAACAAGTATGCAAAATATAAAAGCAATATATCAAAGGATATAGGAAATATTTGGGGTAGTACACAAAGTTTAACATAGCTTTATCAATAATATGCATATTCTAAGTATAAAAGGGGCAATAATTCTGTCAAAATGCTTGATACAGTTGTATGCTCTTGTTTATAGGTTGGGGTCATGATGGTAAACAAGTATGCAAAATATGACAGCAATATGTCAAGGGACATTGAAAATATTTGGGGTAGTACGCAAACTTAAACATTTGCTGCATATTCTAAGTGGAAAAGGGGCCATAATTATGACAAAATGCTTGATAGAGTTGTCTGCTCTTGTTTATAGGTTGGGGTCATGTTGGTAAACAAGTATGCAAAATATGAAAGCAATATGTCAAGGGACAATGAAAATAATTGGGGTAGTACGAAAACTTTAACATTTGCACGCTAACAGCACGGCACGGAACGGAAACGCCGACGCCGGGGTTAGTAGGATAGCTCCACTATATCGTCGCTGTCGTTCTCAAACCTCGTAGCTCCAAAATTTTCAAAATATTTTTTTCGTCTTTTCTGAATATATGAAGTCTGGCGCGTGTTTTGTGCTATATCTTGTAGCTTTACGCCAATCAGAGCCCTTGAAAAAGCCACGTGACGAAATGTTGTAGAATGATTGTTGGCTTTTTTCCCGGCGAAAAGTCGTAGCGACGCCATTTCACCTATAGGTACGTCGTTTCGTTTGGACAAATTTGACAAAAACGTTGACACAGAATATTTTGCATGTTGTCTTCATAAAAAACAGCAGACACCGTGCTCAATGTTTAAAATGCACTAAGTGAACCCGTGACCTGGTTTTTGACCCTGCATGGCCCATGTTCGAACTTGACCTACACATCATCTAGATACAACTTCTAACCAAGTGTGGTGAAGATCGGATGAAAACTACTTGAATTAGAGAGCAGACACCATGCTGAATGTGTAAAACGTACTAAGTGACCCAGTGACCTAGTTTTTTGACTCGGCATGACCCATATTCGAACTAGACCTTGACATCATCTGGATACAACTTCTGACCAAGTTTGGTGAAGATCAGATGAAAACTACTTGAATTAGAGAGCGGACACCATGCTCAGTGTTTAAAACGCAATAAGTGACCAGGTGACCTAGTTTTTGACCTGCCATGACCCATGTTTGAACTTGGCCTAGACATTATCTAGATACAAGTCCTAGACATTATCTAGATACAACTTCTGACCAAGTTTGGTGACGCTCTGATGAAAATTACTTGAATTAGAAAGCGAACAACATGCTCAATGTTTAAAACACACTAAGTGACCCCGTGACCTAGTTTTTGACCAGGCAAGGCCCATGTTTGAACTTGGCTTAGACATCATCTAGATACAACTTCTGACCAAGTTGAGTGAATATCGGATGAAAACTACTTGAATTAGAGAGCGGACACGGACCGACAGACAGACCAACCGACCGACAGACAGACAAGCTCACTCCTATATACCCCCCTAAACTTCGTTTAGTGGGGGTATAATTACATTAATATCGTCGAGATCTTGACCTTATACTGCAGGATTGATTAGGATAGCATGCAACATATCCGAGGAGAAGTTATTAGAACAAAAGTAAATGCATGCATGCAAACATATGGCTGACATCACAGTATCCAAAAAGCTTCCCATGAAAACTATGTGATTAGGTGAGCTGTTTCACATCCCCCCAGCCATGTAAACATAACAGAGCTCAAATTAAATTTATTGACTTCTTATCTTGAAAAATGACCTTGACCTTTTACAGAGAAGCATGTGAGACGAACATAACATACATCTGGTCATGGGGATTAATAACCTGAAGTTATATGAAAATCCGACCAGGGATATACATGCTGAGACAATACAAAAAATCATGTCTTTGATCTTAAATTGTGACCTCCAATGGAAGTTATTGCAATACATTGGCTCATCTTGAAGAATAATATTCTTTAGTTATGATAAAAAATTCCCACAAATGTTAAAGAGCAGCCATAAAAATGCACCACGTTTGACCTTGAATTGTGATCTTGATCTTTCACCA